>NC_138169.1:57765305-58002732 GCF_964165515.1 Mesoplodon bidens | reverse complement strand
AGTTAAGTTTGTACTGCTATAATCTTCCCTCTTAGAACTGTTTTTGTTGCATCCTATAGGTTTTGGATTGTTATGTTTTTATTGCCATTTCTTTCTGGGTATTTTTTGATTTCCTCTTTGATTTCTTCAGTGATCTCTTGGTTATTTAGTATTATATTGTTTATCCTTCACGTGTTTGTTTTTTAACAGTTTTTTTTCCTGTAATTGATTTTCCTGTGTGCACTTGAGAAGAAAGTGCATTCTGCTGCTTTTATATGGAATGTCATATAAATATCAATTAGGTCTATCAGTTAAGTCTATTTGGTCTAATGTGTCATTTAGGGCTTGTGTTTCCTTATTAATTTTCTTTCTGGATAATCTATCCATTGGTGAAAATAGAGTGTTAAAGTCCCCCTGCTATTATTGCATTACTGTCAATTTCCCCTTTGATGGCTAACATTTGCCTTATATATTGAGGTGCTCCTGTGTTAGGTGCATAAGTATTTACAATTGTTATATCTTCTTCTTGGATTAATGCATTGATCATTTTGTAGTGTCCTTCCTTGTCTCTTGTTACAGTCTCTATTTTAAAGTCTATTTTGTCTGATATGAGTATTGCTACTCCAGCTTTCTTTTGATTTCCCTTTGCATGGAATATCTTTTTCCATCCCCTCATTTTCAGCTGGATGTGTTCCTAGGTCTGAACTGGGTCTCTTGTAGACAGCATATATATGGGTTTTGTTTTTGTATCTGTTCAGCCAGTCTTTGTCTTTTGGTTGGAGCATTTAATCCATTTCCATTTAAGGTAATCATCAATATGTATATACCTATTACCATTTTCTTAATTGTATTGGGTTTGTTTTTGTAGGTTTTTTTCTTCTGTTGTGTTTTCTGTCTAGAGAAGTTCCTTTAGCATTTGTTGCAAAGCTGGTTTGGTGATGTCGAATTCTCTTAGCTTTTGCTTGTCTGTAAAGTTTTCAATTTCTCTGTCAAATCTGAATGAGATCCTTGCTATGTAGAATAATCTTGGTTGTAGGTTTTTCCCTTTCATCATTTTAAATATGTCCTGTCACTCCTTCTGGCTGTAGAGTTTCTTCTGAAAGAGCAGCTCTTAACTTTATGGGGAATTCTCTTGCTTGTTATTTGTTGCTTTTCCCTTGCTGCTTTTTATATTTTTTCTTTGTATTTAATTTTTCTTACTTTGATTAATATGTGTCTTGGTTTGTTTCTCCTTGGATTTATTCTGTTTGGGACTCTGCCCTTCTTGGACTCGTTTGACCATTTCCTTTCCCATGTTAAGGATGTATTTGACTATAATATCTTTATTTTCTCAGGTCTTTTCCCTTTCTCTTCTTCTTCTGGGAGCCCTGAAATTCGAATGTTGGTGCATTTAATTGTTTTTCCAGGTGTCACTGAGACTATCCTCATTTCTTTTTATTCCTTTTTTTTCTTATTCTACTCCATGTCATTGAATTCCACTTTCTGTCTTCCAGCTCACTTATCCATTCTTCTGCCTCAGTTATTCTGCTATTGATTCCTTCTAGTGTATTTTAAATTTCAGTTATTGTGTTGTTCATCACTGATTGTTTGTTCTTTAGTTCTTCTAGGTCCTTGTTCAGCATTACTTGTATTTTCTCAATCTGTGCCTCCATTATATTTCTGAGATCCTGAATCATCTTTACTATCATTACTCTGAACTCTTTTTCAGGTAAGTTGCCGATTTCCTTTTCATTTATTTGTTCTCGTGGGTTTTTACATTGCTTTTCCATCTGCAACATATTTCTTTGTCTTCTTATTTTGTCTAACAGTGTGTTTGTGGTCTCCTTTCCACAGACTTCAGGATTGTAACTCCTCTTGCTTCTGTTGTTTGCCTCCTTGTGGGTGAGTTTGGTCCAGGGGCTTGTGTAAGCTTCTTGGTGGGATGGACTGATGCCTGTGCTCTGGTGGGTGGAACTGGATCTTTTCCCTCTAATGGACAGGGCCGTGTCAGGTGATGTGTTTTGGGGTATGTGTGAGCTTAGTACCACTTCAGTCAGCCTGTCTGGTGATGGGTGGGGTTGTATTCCTTTCTTGCTGGTTGTTTGGCATGAGGTATCCAGCACTGGAGTCCATGGGTAGTTGAGAGGAGCCACGTCTTGGTGTGCAGATGGATACTTCTGGGAGAGCACACTCCAATTACTTTTCCCTGGGCTTGGACATTCTCTGGCAGTGCAGTCCTGGACTCAGCACTCCCACCTCGGTGCCCAGGCTCAACCCCTTGTCAGGGAACCAAGAGCCCACAAGTGGCATTGCAGGGCCAGAGAAAAAAAGAAAAGAGAAAGAAAAAAGAAAAGAAAACAAACAGATGAGCAAAACCCAATACAAATAGCATAAACAAAAACAAACAACAACAACACAACACACACACACACACACGAAGAAAGAGAACAAACTGACACACCAAATCCAAGACAAATGATAACACAAAACCAAACTAACAGAAACAAAGAAGCAGACAGTAAAGCAGAAGAAAAACTGAGAACAAAGAAAAGAATTAAAAATGAGAACAAGCAATAAGGACTAACCTAATAAAAAAAAAAAAAAGGAGGGCTTCCCTAGTGGTGCAGTGGTTGAGAGTTTGCCTGCCGATGCAGGGGACACGGGTTCATGCCCCGGTCCAGGAAGATCCCACATGCCGTGCAGCAGCTGCACCCATGAGCCATGGCTGCTGCACCTGTGCATCCGGAGCCTGTGCTCTGCAATGGGAGAGGCCACGGCAGTGAGAGGCCCGCGTACTGCAAAAAAAAAAAAAAAAAAAAAAAAAAAAAGGAAACTAAAACAGAAAGCAAACAAACGAAAAAAGCAAAGAAACATAAATTAAACACATAGAAACAATCAAAGAAAAATAAATTAAAATAAAAAACAAAGAACAAAAAGAAGAAAACATCCACAAAACAACAAAAAGTAAAGTGAAAATAGAAAAACATATATATTAAAAAAAAAAGAAAAGGAGAAAATAATAAAACAACAACACCAGGAAATGAACAAAAGGAAACAAACAAAAAAGAATAATAGTAATACAAATATTTTCCTGTGGCCTCCTCTGTCAGTGTCCTTGTTCCCACCATGAGCCAGAGCCATCCCCCACCTCTCCAGGGGGCCCTCCAATACCTCTAGGTAGGTCTCTGGACATGTTGTGGGTACTGTTGGGCCTGTTCAGACTCTGACCTGGCCCAGCTCCCACTTGTACTTGTCCCCAGTGTCCACTGCTGCTAAGGCTAGCCCCGTAACAGTTGTGTGAACACACATTATCTATTCAGGTATTCTACAGATGCAGGATTTACCAGGCCAATCACAGTGATTTAATCTGCTGAAAGATTTCTGTTCCTCTTCCTTAGTCACACTGCCCCCCCTGACACTCAGCTTTGGTTTTGGTCCCACCTCTGCTTGTACGCCTCAGTCATCTGTTCTCCACCCAGGTGAGAGGGAGCAAAAGCAGCGGTGATTGGGGCACACTTACTCCCTCAGCCTGGGGAGGTGTATGGCAGCCACAATTTGGGTTGTACAGATTGCCTGCGGTGGCGGGGATTGGCAGGCAGTTGAAACAGTCTGGGGCATGCTTGCTGTGTTGGGAGTCCTTCCCAGTGCCCACAGAGGCTGAAGAAGCTGGCAGGTGGGGAAAGGAGTTGTATTGGTGGCCCCTCCCCTTGTGCACCACTCAGCAATGACACCTCGCTTCTATGGTGTCCCAGGTTTTTTCCACAAATGTTCTCGGTTTTGGAGCTCCTTATGCCTGTCCCTTTAGGCTGTCTCTTCACAGCCAACAGCTGTCCCCTCCCTGGGTCTGAAATCTAAACCCCACTTTCCAGCACCTGGCCCCCTCCACAACAGGAGACTCATGACTCAAGCTAGGATGTGTAGAGTTGCAGTGCAGACGTGTGTGCAGTTTTTACTTTGTCCTGCCTTCCACAGGCCGTCTGCTGCATTCTCCTTTGATCCCCCGAAGGTCTCTTTCTATCCCAGCTGACTTCCCCACCGTGCGGGAGTGTTTCTGAGTTTGGAGACCTCCCCTCACCTTTAGCTTCCCACAAGAGTTGCTGGTTCCTTTTTTGATTCCTCTTTTTTTTTTTTTCTTTCATCCTACCCAGTTGTGAGGGGATTTTTCTTGTCCTTTTTGGTGTCCTAAGTTTTCTGCTAATGTTCAGCAGGTGCTTTGAGAGAACTGTTCCATTTGTAGATGTATTCTTGATGTAGTTGTGAGGAGCGATGAATTCTGCATCCTCCTATTCCACCATCTTGACTCCTTCTCTCTTCCTGTGGAGTTAAATTATCATCAGATCTTATTTTCTTTCAGCCTGAGGGACTTCCTCTAGTATTTCTTATAAGGCAGGTCTGCTAGCCACAACTTCTCTCAATCTTTGTTTGTCTGGGAATATTTTATCTTTGCATTTTTTTAAAGAACAGATTGGCTAGATATAGAATTCTTATTTCATAGCACTTTCAATATGTCCTTCCACTGCCTTCTGGTCTCTATTTTTCCTGATTCAGAAATCAACTTTAAATAGTACCATCAGTTCCCTGTGTGTGATGAGATTTTTTTTTTTCTTATGCAGCTTTCAAGATTTTCTCTGTCTTCCTGCACTTTGACTGTGATGTGTCTAGGTATTGATCTTTGGGTTTATCATATCTGGATTTCATTGAACTTCTTGGATATGTAGATTAATGATTTTCATCAAATTAGGGAGTTTCAACCATTATTTATTGTCATTTAAATAAACTTTACTTTTCAGAACAGTTTTAAATTTACAGAGAACTATTAGTACAGAGAATTCCTGTATTTTAATACCCTATTTCTCCTATTAACATCTTACATTATTAAGGTACAATTGTTAAAATTAATAAACCTAGAACAAGACATCATTATTGATTAAAGTTCATATGATTTTCAGACTTCCTTACTTTCTACCTAATATTCCCTTTCTGTTCCATGATTCCATCTAGGATATCACATTGCATTTAGTTATCATTTCTCCCTAGGTTCCTGAAAGCTGTGATGGTTTCTTAGAGTTTCTTTACTTTTGATGACCTTGAAAGTTTTGAGGACTACTTATCAGGATTTTTTTTTTGAGAATGTCCCTCTATTAGGATTTTTCTGATGTTTTTCTCATGATGAGACTTTAGTTATATTTTTGAGGGAGGAAGACTACAAAAGTAAAGTGCCATGTTCATCACATATCAATGGTATGTACTATCAATGTAACTTATCACTGTTGGTGTTGACCTTGATCACCTGGATAAAGTAGTGTTTGTCAGCCTTCTCCACTGTAGTTACTTTTTTTCTCTTTCCATACTGTATTCTTTGGAAGGAAGTCATTATGTACAGCACATACTTAAGGAGTAAAGAGTTATTGTCTACATCCTTGAAGAAGGAATACCTACATAAATTATTTGGAATTCTCCTGCATGGAATATTTCTCTATTATCTCCCAAACATTTAGATATTCTGTCATTTATATCTGAATAACCTATGGATATTTATTTTATACTTTGAATTATAATCTGATACTACTTTGTTTATTTTCTATCTCATATTGTTACAGTTTTGGCCTTTGGTAACTGTTTCAGTTGGTTTCTATGTCCCCTTTGACATAACCCATCACTAAAGGTTTTTTTTTTTTTAACAACTATTTTCTTACTTTATGGCACTGCAATATGCTCAAGACTCATTTGTATATTTCCTGCCTTCTTATTTCGTGCTAGAATCTGCCATTTCTTCAAGGAGGCCTGGTTCCTTTTCTGGAAAATGGTATTAGAAACCAAGATCTGAGTGCTAGATATACTCTTTGTTACTTGAGTGTCGTTGCTTCTAGGCCCTCTCAGCTAACAAGGCAAGGAAATACATGTGTGTGTATTCTAACCCATGTATATGTACCTATTTAGAAATATTTTCATATGTAACCATCTGTATCTATATGTTAGGCTAAACATGAGTTCATGCTGATGTCTCCAACTTCAATCCATTATAATTATGGATCATTCAAGCCTCTTCTATATGCTTATTTGTAAACTGTGACTGCAATAGTGAGAAACCTGGATCCTACCATCTACCTTTCATTTGCTTAATTGTTCAAATCCAGTACATATTTATACCAATATCAGAGTTAATGTCTACCCCTATGGAATTCACCTTTATCAACTGGAGTATAGTGCTTATGTACACTCTCTTTTGCCTTTAGTTTTACAGACTCCACTCATTCCTAAAATTGCTTAGGTCTGCATGCTTTTCCCAGACCCCATTCAGTGAGGTTGCATTGTACATTTGTAAAACAGTTAGATTGTTTCATCACATTCTATATTCCATACTGGGATTCCCCTAACATCCTAAATGATTTTTTAAAATTTACATACATTAAGGTATCCTCTTTTTGCTGTAAAGTTCAATAGATTTTGGTAAAAGCATGGTGTCATGTATCCACAATTACAGTATCATACAGAATAATTTTACCATCCTAACAATTCCCTGTGCTTCACCTACTCATCCCTCCCACTCAGCTCCATGAACCCTGCAGCCAATGATCTTTTCACTGTTTCCATAGTTTTATCTCTTCTAGTATGTCAAATAGTTGGAAAATAAAGTATGTAGTCTTTTCAGATTCTTTTCAAATTCTTTCACTTAGCAATATGCACTTACAATTCAACCATACATTTTTATGGCTTGATCATTTCTTTTGATCACAGAATAATATTCTGTTGTATGGATGCACCACAGTTTTATTATCTATTCACTTATGTAGGACATTTTCTTTTTTTATAGTGTCTTTATCTGGTTTTGGTATCAGGGTAATGCTGGCCTCGTTGAATGAGTTTGGAAGCATTCTTTCCTTTTCAATTTTTTGGAATCACTTGAGAAGGATAGGTATTAACTCCTCTTTAAATGTTTTGTAAAATTCACCAGTGAAGCTCTCTCTGGTCCTTGACTTTTGTTTTGTGGGAGGTTTTTTGTTACTGATTGAATATCCTTACTAGTAATTGGTCTGCTCAGATTTTCTATTTCATCATGGTTCATAATTTCCTTTAATTCTTTGGACATATTTATAACAGATGCATGAAAGTTTTTGGCTGCTAAATCCTATACTTAGACCTACACTCAATCAGTTTCACTTAGTGACCTTTTGCTCAAGTATGGGTCATATTTTCCTGGTTTTATTTTTCTGTGTATCCTGTAATATTTTGTTGAAAACTGGACATTTAGGTAATAAAGTAATTTTACATTCAAATTTTACTTTTTCTGTGTTTTTTGTTTTGTGTTCTGTTATTTACTTGGACTTAAACTGTGGAATTTATCTCCCCTGCAGTGTATACTTGCTTGTGTCTCTACTCAGATTTTTAATTTTAACTTTTATTGTTTAGCCTGGCTTTCTAGGAGTCACCCCAGCATCTGCATAGCTTAAAGGTCAGCAAATAATTTGGGAATAGGTTGTGCTCAAACACCTTAAGCCCATTAATTTTCCTTCTGTTAACTGATTTTTTTTTTTCCTAACTGATCTTTGTGTGGCTTGGGGAGCACATTTGATGTTCAGCCAGGTCTCACATTTTCTTTGGCTTTTACTTTCAACTCAACTTTCCTGGCTATGTTCCACATATGTGTATAGGTTGCCAGTCATCCAGGGGTACATGGAAATTTTATCTCATCTCTTCTATGGCTCTCTTACTTTAAAAATCTTTCCACTAAGTTTGTGGCTGATTCACCTCTTGCTACAACACATACCCAAACTTAGGCTAGTAGAGCTGTCAGTTTCTCATTTATTTCCCATTTATTACCTACTGACAGTACTGCCTGCTGCAGATTTTTCTCCTATGCCTGAAACTGGGTCCACTTTCTCTGGCAGCAAAGCTATTGGTATGCTGGCCAGCCCCCCAATGGCAACACTGTCATTATCACTGACCAAGGTGGAGTTGGGGAGGGGTGTGTGTTTTAGCTCCAGGCAAGAAGACTATACACATTGTTGTTTTTAACTGAAGGACTAGCAGTTTTTCATAAATAAATGCTTATCAATTTGTTTTGGTCAATTTTGTATTTGGTCAATTTGCATTTGGTCATTTTTTTCAAAGCCCTAAATTGTTTTTGACAATTGTGTGCAGTTTTATCCTTTTTTTTTGTGGAGGTAAGGAGAGGATTTGTGGACATTTTCACTTACTCCTCCACAGCTGTAAGCCCTTTTCCCTGGTTCTTTTTAGTAGGAAACTATACTTATAGACCATGATATTGTCACTGGAAGAACTCATTGCTATTAGTTTAGTTGCTATTTTTTACATGCATATGGTAAAATATATTACAAGTTCACACTGATACTTCCAATTCAAATGTAAGATTATAGGGTTTTAAAAAATGTAATCTCTTTGATCCTACATCTGTATGTTTTTTCTTCCATGCCAAAAGTCCCAGGTCTTAATTATACCAACATAATTATCCTTTTTATCTCACAGTGTACATGCACCTGTCTCAGAATAATAATGCCAACATGATCACATATATGGTTACTTACAACAGGTTAAGTGGGTTTCTTTGCACTGTACTGTATGTTTTATAATATAATGTGGATGCTGATTTTTTGCTACTATATATTTGTATGTTTGTATTTGTTACATGAGTCAGGAAATATCTATTTGTCTTTGAAAAAAAATCTTGTATTCTACCTTGCCAAATGCTTAAACATGCTGTGTTTTTTATCTATGATTGATAATACAACACAATTTTTTTTTTTTGGCGGTATGCAGGCCTCTCACTCTCGTGGCCTCTCCCGTGGTGGAGCACAGGCTCCGGATGTGCAGGTTCAGCGGCCATGGCTCACGGGCCCAGGTGCTCCGCGGCATGTGGGATCCTCCCGGACCGGGGCACGAACCCGTGTCCCCTGCATCGGCAGGTGGAATCTCAACCACTGCGCCACCAGGGAAGCCCCTACAACACATTTCGATGAGATTCAGGGAGCTATTCCACTGTCCAGTTTTGCTGCACATTTGTATTACACCATAATTCTGCTCAAAACCTGATGCAGTTTACATTTCCAACATCGTCAGATGTACTAAAGTACTTTTCAAATATTAAACATTAAAGATTTTTAAAAGTAGTTGTAAAATTGAGTATTTTCTGCCATTTCATAGCTTCTTCCCATTTATGAGTGAGCCACATGGCTTCAGGATATAGATGATGAAGAATATTCTGGACATTCTGTAATTCTAGGAAGGCAGGTCAGAGAAAAATTACTCCTTCAGTTTATATACATGACAATGGTCAATGGAGGAAACTCACTAGAGAATACAAAAATGAATTATACTGTATATGTTCTGCAAACTCAAAAGAATAAAAACAAATAAAAGTCCTCCAAGTGCCCCCTCCTCACCACTAAAGTTGTTTAAAATTATTTTTTAATTATTATAGAAAGTTCAGTCATGTAAAAGTAGAAATAATAGTAAAATAAGCCCCCATGTACTCACCATTTGGCTTCAGAAAATATAAACTCATGACAGTATTGTTTCATTAATACCTCCATCCACTTAACCTCATTAAGTGTTTGTTTGAAGCAAACCCCAGAAATCAAATTATTTCATCTGTAAATATTTTCAGTGTGTATTTCCAAAAGATAATAATTTTAAAATAACCACAATTTCATTGTCACAAGTAAAATTAATTTCTTACTATCATCAAATACTTAGTCATTGTTCAATTTTTCTCATAAATGTCATTTTTAAGCAACCTGTATGTCTTGGATGGGTCTGAAAAACAGTTTGCTTTGTTGAAGGAAGCAGGTCATTTGTCCTGCAGAGTTTTCCACAGTCTGGATTTTCATGATTGTACCTCCCTCAGTGTTATTTAACATTTTTCATCTGGTCTCTGTATTTCCTATAAACTGGGTAGGTTTTGTGGTTTAATCAGATCCAGGTAGTGTTTATTTTGGAAACACTATTTGATTAATGTTAGTGTGTTTTTCCATTATTAGGCATTTACTATCTGGTTGTTTCTTTTTTAGCAGCTGTTGATGGTAAATAATCTATTAATTCATGAAAATTGCAAAATGGGGCTATTGTAGCTCTGTTGTTTATATAACTAAAATTAAATGTAGATATGGATGTATGTTCGGATGTATTTCTGAAATACAACTATAAACAGAATTTTTTGAAAACAAATAGTATAGTTTGTATAGGAAATGCACGATAAATGCAAAATGTTACATTTCACAAATGATCCATAAACATAAAAACATGCTCTGGAATGCCATAGGAAAAGGCACCCAAGGCAGTATCCCCAAATATTTAATATTCTCCTCATACTCAAATTCTTTTGAGATCCTTTACACAAAAATTGTAATCACAATACTTAAAGAGTGTTTATAATTTCTTTCTGTCCAAAACGTTACGCATGTAGAGTAAGTAAATTAACAATGTTGTACAACCACTGGCACTATTTAAATCCATAACTTTCTCATCACCCGAAATGAAGAACTCGTGATAGGTCTGCAACTCTATGACTTAGACTAAGAGAAACTGAATTGTACATTTTAAGTTGGTGAGTTTTAGAGTATATCAATTGTGTCTCAATAAAGCTGTTTGTAAAAATGGGAGACAGGAAACAAAATATTTTTAAAAATCCTTGACTTCATGGAGCAATAATCTAGTAATAATCATTACCAGTAAAATTCTTTAGTACATTCAATAACAATAAGAAAATGGGGGGGCCCGGAGGAAGATGGCGGAAGAGTAAGACGCGGAGATCACCTTCCTCCCCACAGATACATCAGAAATTCATCTACACGTGGAACAACTCCTACAGAACACCTACTGAACGCTGACAGAAGACCTCAGACCCCCCAAAAGGCAAGAAACTCCCCACATACCTGGGTAGGGCAAAAGAAAAAAAGAATAAACAGAGACAATAGGATAGGGACGGGACCTGCACCAGTGGGAGGGAGCCGTGAAGGAGGGAAGGTTTCTACACACTACAAGCCCCTTCGCGGGCGGAGACTGCAGGTGGCGGAGGGGGAAAGCTTCGGAGTAGCGGAGGAGAGCACAGCAACAGGGGTGCGGAGGGCAAAGCGGAGAGATTCTGGCACAGAGGACCGGTGCCCTCAGGCACACACCAGCCCGAGAGGCTTGTCTGCTCGGCCGCCGGGGCGGGCGGGGCCGGGAGCTGAGGCTCGGGTATCGGCTTTCAGTCGGAGCGCAGGGAGAGGACTGGGGCTGGCGGCAGAAAGAGAGCCTGAAGGGGTTAGTGCACCACGGCTAGCCCGGAGGGAGTCCGGGGAAAGGGTCTGGAGCTGCCGAAGAGGCAAGAGACTTTTTTCCCTTTTGTTTCCTGGTGCGCGAGGAGAGGGCATTAAGAGGGCTGCTTGGGGAAGCGCCGGAGACAGGCGCGAGCTGCGGGTAAGGCGCGGACCTCGGAGACGGGCATGGGCCGCCGCGCCGCCGCCGCCGCCACGGGGCCTGTGTGCGAGCGCGGGTCACTGTCCGCCCTGCCTTCCGGGGGGCCTGTGCACCCCGCCACTGCCGGAGTCCCAAGACCCGGGGACGGCTTTCCCGGGAAAGTGCACGGAGCGCCACGGGCTGCTGCAACGTCACGCCGGCCTCTGCCGCCGCAGGCCCGCCCCACACTGCGCGCCCCTCCCTCCCCTCTGCCTGAGTGAGCCAGAGCCCCCGAATCAGCGGCTCCTTTAAACCCGTCCTGTCTGAGCGAAGAACGGACGCCCTCCGGCGACCTACGCGCAGAGGCGGGGCCAGGTCCAAGGCTGAGACCCGGGAGCTGTGAGAGCAGAGACAGGGAAATCTCTCCGTGCAGCCTCGGAGGCAGCGGATTAAAGCTCCACGGTCCATTTGATGTGCCCTGCATCTGTGGAGTGCATGAATGGACAGCGAATCATCCCAAATTGAGGAAGTGGACTTTGAGGACAAGATTTAAGACTTTACCCCCTTTTCCTCTATTTACAACGAATTATTCCAAATTAAGGAGGTGGACTTAGAGAGCAAGATTTCAGACTTCTCGCCCTTTTCCTCTTTTTACAACGAATTATCCCAAATTGAGGAGGTGGACTTGGAGAGCAAGATTTTTGATTTTTCCCCCTGCTCTCTTTTTGTGAATGTGTATGTGTAATCTTCTGTGTAAGAGTCTCTCTGTATAGCTTTGCTTCCACCATATGTCCCAGGGTTCTATCGGTCCGTTTTTTTTTTCAATAATTACTTTCTAATTTTAATAACGCTACTATATTTCATACTTTATTCTATTTTACTTTACCTGCTCTTTCTTTTTTTCCTACCTTCCCTTCCTCCCTCCCTCCCTCCGCTCCTCCTTTCCTTCTTTCTTTTTCTTTCCTCCCTCCCTCCCTCCCACCCTTCTTCTTTCCACTTTCTTTTTCTTTCCTTCCTCCCTCCCTCCCTCCTGTCTTTCTTTCTTTCTTTCCTTCCTCCCTCCCTCCCTCCCTTCTTCAATTCACTCTTCCTTTTGCTTTCATTCCTCCCTCCCTCCCTCCTTTCTTTCCATCTTTCTTTCCATCCTTCCTCCCTCCCTCCCTCCTTTCTTTCTTTCTTCCGTCCTTCCTTCCTTTCTTCCCTTCTTCCTTTCTTTCCCTCTCTCTTTCTTTCTTCTACTAATTCTTTCTTTCTACTTTTTCTCCCTGTTATTCGGAGCCGGGTGGATGAAAGGCTCTTGGTGCTGCAGCCAGGAGTCAGTGCTGTGCCTCTGAAGTGGGAGAGCCAACTTCAGGACACGGGTCCACAAGAGACCTCCCAGCTCCACATAATATCAAGCAGCGAAAATCTCCCAGAGATCTCCATCCCAACACCAGCACCCAGCTTCAGTCAACGACCAGCAAGCTACAGTGCTGGTAAACCTATGCCAAACAACTAGCAAGGCAGGAACACAACCCCACCCATTAGCAGAGAGGCTACCTAAAAACATAATAAGGCCATAGGCACCCCAAAACACACCACCAGACGTGGACCTGTCCACCAGAAAGACAAGATCGAGCCTCAATCACCAGAACACAGGCATTAGTCCCCCCACCAGGAAGCCTACACAACCTACTGAGACAACCTTAGCCACTGGGGTCAGACACCAAAAACAACAGGAACTACGAACCTGCAGCCTGCAAAAAGGAGACCCCAAACACAGTAACATAAGCAAAATGAGAAGACAGAAAAACACACAGCAGGTGAAGGAGCAAGATAAACACCTACCAGACCTAACAAATGAAGAGGTAATAGGCAGTCTACCTGAAAAAGAATTCAGAATAATGATAGTAAAGCTGATCCAAGATTCTATTTCCAAGATCCATAATCTTGGAAATAGAAGAGACAAAATGCAAGAAACAGTTAACAAGGACCTAGAAGAACTAAAGATGAATCAAGCATCGATTAAAAACACAATAAATGAAATGAAAAATACTCTAGATGGGATCAATAGCAGAATAACTGAGGCAGAAGAACGGATAAGTGAGGTGGAAGATAAAATAGTGGAAATAACTGCTGCAGAGCAAAATAAAGAAAAAAGAATGAAAAGAACAGAGGACAGTCTCAGAGACCTCTGGGACAACATTAAACGCACCAACATTCGAATTATAGGGGTTCCAGAAGAAGAAGAGAAAAAGAAAGGGACTGAGAAAATATTTGAAGAGATTATAGTTGAAAACTTCCCCAATATGGGAAAGGAAATAGTTAATCAAGTCCAGGAGGCACAGAGAGTCCCATACAGAATAAATCCAAGGAGAACTACACCAAGACACATATTAATCAAACTGTCAAAAGTTAAACACAAAGAAATCATATTAAAAGCAGCAAGGGAAAAACAACAAATAACACACAAGGGAATCCCCATCAGGTTAACAGCTGATCTCTCAGCAGAAACTCTACAAGCCAGAAGGGAGTGGCAGGACATAATTAAAGTGATGAAGGAGAGAAACCTGCAACCAAGATTACTCTACCCAGCAAGGATCTCATACAGATTTGATGGAGAAATTAAAATGTTTACAGACAAGCAAAAGCTGAGGGAGTTCAGCACCACCAAACCAGCTTTACAATAAATGCTAAAGGAACTTCTCTAGGCAAGAAACACAACAGAAGGAATATACCTACAATAACGAACCCAAAGCAATTAAGGAAATGGGAATAGGAACATACATATCAATAATTACCTTAAATGTAAATGGACTAAATGCTCCCACCAAAAGACACAGAGTGGCTGAATGGATACAAAAACAAGACCCATATATATGCTGTCTACAAGAGACCCACTTCAGACCTAGAGACACATACAGACTGAAAGTAAGGGGATGGAAAAAGATATTCCATGCAAATGGAAATCAAAAGAAAGCTGGAGTAGCAATTCTTATATCAGACAAAATAGACTTTAAAATAAAGACTATTAGAAGAGACAAAGAAGGACACTACATAACGATAAAGGGATCGATCCAAGAAGAAGATATAACAATTGTAAATATTTATGCACCCAACATAGGAGCACCTCAATACATAAGGCAAATACTAACAGACATAAAAGGGGAAATCGACAGAAACACAATCATAGTAGGGGACTTTAACACCCCACTTTCACCAATGGACAGATCATCCAAAATGAAAATAAATAAGGAAACACAAGCTTTAAATGATACATTAAACAAGATGGACTTAGTTGATATTTATAGGACATTCCATCCAAAAACAACAGAATACACATTTTTCTCAAGTGCTCATGGAACATTCTCCAGGATAGATCATATCTTGGGCCACAAATCAAGCCTTGGTAAATTTAAGAAAATTGAAATTGTATCAAGTATCTATTCCGACCACAATGCTATGAGACTAGATATCAATTACAGGAAAAGATCTGTAAAAAATACAAACACATGGAGGCTAAACAATACACTACTCAATAACGAAGTGATCACTGAAGAAATCAAAGAGGAAATTAAAAAATACCTAGAAACAAATGACAATGGAGACACGACGACCCAAAACCTATGGGACGCAGCAAAAGCAGTTCTAAGGGGGAAGTTTATAGCAATACAATCCCACCTTAAGAAACAGGAAACATTTCGAGTAAACAACCTCACCCTGCACCTAAAGCAATTAGAGAAAGAAGAACAAAAAACCCCCAAAGTTAGCAGAAGGAAAGAAATCATAAGGATCAGATCAGAAATAAATGAAAAAGAAAAGAAGGAAACGATAGCAAAGATCAACCAAACTAAAAGCTGGTTCTTTGAGAAGATAAACAAAATTGACAAACCATTAGCCAGACTCATCAAGAAAAGAAGGGAGAAGACTCAAATCAATAGAATTAGAAATGAAAAAGGAGAAGTAACAACTGACACTGCAGAAATACAAATGATCATGAGAGATTACTATAAGCAACTCTATGCCAATAAAATGGACAACCTGGAAGAAATGGACAAATTCTTAGAAATGCACAACCTGCCAAGACTGACTCAGGAAGAAATAGAAAATATGAATAGACCAATCACAAGCACTGAAATTGAAACTGTGATTAAAAATCTTCCATCAAACAAAAGCCCAGGACCAGATGGCTTCACAGGCGAATTCTATCAAACATTTAGAGAAGAGCTAACACCCATCCTTCACAAACTCTTCCAAACAATATCAGAGGAAGGAACACTCCCAAACTCATTCTACGAGGCCACCATCACCTTGATACCAAAACCAGGCAAGGATGTCACAAAGAAAGAAAACTACAGGCCAATATCACTGATGAACATAGATGCAAAAATCCTCAACAAAATACTAGCAAACAGAATCCAACAGCACATTAAAAGGATCATACACCATGATCAAGTGGGGTTTATTCCAGGAATGCAAGGATTCTTCAATATATGCAAATCAATCAATGTGATACACCATATTAACAAGTTGAAGGAGAAAAACCATATGATCATCTCAATAGGTGCAGAGAAAGCTTTCGACAAAATTCAACACCGATTTATGATAAAAACCCTGCAGAAAGTAGGCATAGAGGGAACTTTCCTCAACATAATAAAGGCCATATATGACAAACCCACAGCCAACATTGTCCACAATGGTGAAAAACTGAAACCATTTCCACTAAGATCAGGAACAAGACAAGGCTGCCCACTCTCACCACTCTTATTCAACATAGTTTTGGAAGTTTTAGCCACAGCAATCAGAGAAGAAAAGGAAATAAAAGGAATCCAAATAGGAAAAGAAGAAGTAAAGCTGTCACTCTTTGCAGATGACATGATACTATACATAGAGAATCCTAAAGATGCTACCGAAAAACTACTAGAGCTAATCAATGGATTTGGTAAAGTAGCAGGATACAAAATTAATGTACAGAAATCTCTGGCATTCCTGTACACTAATGATGAAAAATCTGAAAATGAAATCAAGAAAACACTCCCATTTACCATTGCAACAAAAAGAATAAAATATCTAGGAATAAACCTACCTAAGGAGACAAAAGACCTGTATGCAGAAAATTATAAGACACTGATGAAAGAAATTAAAGATGATACAAGTAGATGGAGAGATGTACCATGCTCCTGGAGTGGAAGAATCAATATTGTGAAAATGACTCTACTACCCAAAGCAATCTGCAGATTCAATGCAATCCCTATCAAACTCCCACTGGCATTTTTCACAGAACTAGAACAAAAAAATCTCAAAATTTGTTTGGAAAAACAAAAGACCCCGAATAGCCAAAGCAATCTTGAGAACGAAAAACGGAGGTGGAGGAATCAGGCTCCCTGACTTCAGACTATACTACAAAGCTACAGTAATTAAGACAGTGTGGTACTGGCATAAAAACAGAAAGATAGATCAGTGGATCAGGATAGAAAGCCCAGAGATAAACCCACGCACATATGGCCAACTTATCTTTGATAAAGGAGGCAGGAATGTACAGTGGAGAAAGGACAGCCTCTTCAATAAGTGGTGCTGGGAAAACTGGACAGGGACATGTAAAAGTTTGAGATTAGATCATTCCCTAACACCATACACAAAAATAAGCTCAAAATGGATTAAAGACTTAAATGTAAGGCCAGAAACTATCAAACTCTTAGAGGAAAACATAGGTAGAACACTCTATGACATAAATCACAGCAAGATCCTTTTGGACCCACCTCCTAGAGAAATGGAAATAAAAACAAAGATAAACAAATGGGACCTAATGAAACTTCAAAGCTTTTGCACAGCAAAGGAAACCATAAACAAGACAAAAAGACAACCCTCAGAATGGGAGAAAATATTTGCAAATGAAGCAACTGACGAAAGATTAATTTCCAAAATTCATAAACAGCTCATGCAGCTCAATAGCAAAAAAACAAACAACCCAATCCAAAAATGGGCAGAAGACTTAAATAGGCATTTCTCCAAAGAAGATATACAGACTGCCAACAAACACATGAAAGAATGCTCAACATCATTAATCATTAGAGAAATGCAAATCAAAACTACAATGAGATATCATCTCACACCATTCAGAATGGCCATCATCAAGAAATCTAGAAACAATAAATGCTGGAGAGGATGTGGAGAAAAGGGAACACTCTTGCACTGCTGGTGGGAATGTGAATTGGTACAGCCACTATGGAGAACAGTATGGAGATTCCTTAAAAAACTAAAAATAGAACTACCATATGACCCAGCAATCCCAGTACTAGGCATATACCCTGAGAAAACCATAATTCAAAAAGAGACATGTACCAAAATGTTCATTGCAGCTCTATTCACAATAGCCCGGAGCTGGAAACAACCTAAGTGTCCATCATCGGATGAATGGATAAAGAAGATGTGGCACATATATACAATGGAATATTACTCAGCCATAAAAAGAAACGAAACTGAGCTATTTGTAATGAGGTGGATAGACCTAGAGTCTGTCATACAGAGTGAAGTAAGTCAGCAAGAGAAAGACAAATACCGTATGCTAACACATATATACGGAATTAAAAAAAAAATGTCATGAAGAACCTAGGGGTAAAGCGGGAATAAAGACACAGACCTACTTGAGAATGGACTTGAGGATATGGGGAGGGGGAAGGGTAAGCTGTGACAAAGCGAAAGAGAGGCATGGACATATATACACTACCAAACGTAAGGTAGATAGATAGTGGGAAACAGCCGCAGAGCACAGGGAGATCAGCTCGGTGCTTTGTGACCGCCTGGAGGGGTGGGATGGGGAGGGTGGGAGGGAGGGAGATGCATGAGGGAAGGGATGTGGGAACAGATGTATATGTATGACTGATTCACTTTGTTATAAAGCAGAAACTAATTAAAAATAAATAAATAAAAATGGGCAGAGGGAGCCTACCTCAACATAATAAAGGCCATATATGACAAAACCACAACAAACATTATTCTCAATGGTGACAAAATGAAAGCATTTCCTCTAAGATCCGGAACAAGACAAATGTGTCCACTCTCACCACTATTCTACATAATTTTGGAAGTCCTAGCCCTCGCAATCTGAGAAGAATAAGAAATAATAGGTATCCATATTAGAAAAGAAGAGGTAAAAGTGTCACTGTTCGCAGATCACATGATATTATATATAGAAAATCCTAAAGATGCCATCAGAAAACCACTAGAGATAATCAATGAATTTGGTAAAGTTGCAGGATACAAAATTAATGCACAGAAATCTCTTGCATTCCTTTACACTAACAACAAATTATCAGAAGGAGAAATTAAGGAACCAATCTCATTCACCACTGCAACAAAAAGAATAAAATACCTAGGAATAAACTTACCTAAGGAAGCAAAAGACCTGTACACAGAAAACTATAAAACACTGATGAAAGAAATCAAAGATGACACAAACAGATGTAGATATATACCATGTTCTTGGATTGGAAGAACCAATACTGTGAAAATGGCTATACTACTCACAGCAACCTACAGATTCATTGCAATCCCTATCAAATTACCAATGACAGGGGCTTCCCTCGTGGTGCAGTGGTTGAGAATCTGCCTACTAATGCAGGGGACACGGGTTTGAGCCCTGGTCTGGGAGGATCCCACATGCCGCAGAGCAACTTGGTCCATGAGCCACAACTACTGAGCCTGCGCGTCTGGAGTCTGTGCTCCTCAACAAGAGAGGCCGCGATAGTGATAGGCCCGTGCACCGCAATGAAGAGTGGCCCCCGCTTGCCACAACTAGGGAAAGCCCTCACACAGAAATGAAGACCCAACACAGCAAAAATAAATAAATTAATTAATAAACTCCTACCCCCAACATCTTTAAAAAAAAAATTACCAATGACATTTTTGACAGAACTAGAAAAAAAATTTTCCAATTTGTTTGGAAACACAAAACACCCTGAGTAGCCAAAGCAATCTTGAGAAAGAAAAGCAAAGCCAGAGGAATTAGGTTCCCTGATTTCAGACTATACTACAAAGCTACAGTAATTAAGACAGTATGGTATTGGCATAAAAACAACAATATATATCAATGGAATAGATAGAAAGCCCAGAACTAAAACCACACACCCTTCATCACCTAATCTATGACAAAAGAGGCAAGCACATAAAGTGGAGAAAAAGACAGCCTCTTCAATAAGTGTTGCTCAGAAAACTGGACAGCTACATGGAAAAGAATGACAGTAGAACACTCCCTAACACCATACACAAAAATAAACTCAAAATGGATTATACACCTAAATGTAAGGCCAGACACTATAAAACACTTAGAGGAAAACTTAGGAAGAACACTCTTTGGCATAAAACACAGCAAGATATTTTGACCCACCTCCTAGAGTAATAAAAATAAAAGCAAAAATAAACAAATGAGACCTAATGAATCTTAAAAGCTTTTGCACAGCAAAGGAAACCATAAACAAGATGAAAAGACAACCCTTAGAATGGTAGAAAATATTTGCAAATGAAGCAATTGACAAGAGATTCATCTCCAAAATATAAAGTCAGCTCATGCAGCTCAATATCTAAAAACAACAACCCTATCAAATAAAGGGCAGAAGACCAAAATAGACATTTCTCCAAAGAAGACATACAGGGCTTCCCTGGTGGTGCAGTGGTTGAGAATCTGCCTGCCAATTCAGGGGACACAGGTTCGAGCCCTGGTCTGGGAAGATCCCACAAGCCGTGGAGCAACTGGGTCCGTGAGCCACAGTTACTGAGCCTGCAAGTCTGGAGCCTGTGCTCTGCAACAAGAGAGGCCGCAATAGTGAGAGGCCCACATATCACAATGAAGAGTGGCCCCCACTTGCCACAACTAGAGAAAGCCCTCACACAGAAAGGAAGACCCAACACAGCCATAAATAAATAAAAAAATAAATAAAATTTAAAAAAAAACAAGACATACAGATGGCTAACAAACACATGAAAAGATGCTCAATATCACTTATTTTAAAGAAATGTACTCAAAACTGCAGTGAAGGATCACCTCACACTGATCAGAATGGTCATCATCAAAAAAATCTACAAACAGTAAATGCTGAAGAGGGTGTGAAGAAAAGGGAACCCTCTTGCACTGTTGGTGGGAATGTAAATTGGTACAGCCACTATGGTGATCAGTATGGACGTTCCTTAAAAAAGCTAAAAATAAATTCCAGGAATTAAAAGATTTTTAATCACAGTTTTAAAAATAGAACTACCATATGACCCAGCTATCCTACTACTGGGCATATACCCTGAAAAAAACATAATTCAAAAAGACACATGCACCCCAATATTCATTGCAGCACTATTTACAATATCCAGGACATGGAAACAATGTAAATGTTCATCAACAGGAATGGATAAAGAAGATGTGGTACATTTATACAATGGAATATTACTCAGTCATAAAAAGGAATGAAATTGGGTCATTTGTAGAGACGTGGATGGACCTAGAGACTGTCATATAGAGTAAAGTGAGTCAGAAAGAGAAAAGCAAATATCATATATTAACACATATATGTGGAATCTAGAAAAATTGTATAGATGATCTTATTTGCAAAGCACAACTAGAGATAGAGATGTGGAGAGCAAACATATGGATATCAAGGGGGAAGGGAGGGTGGGATGGATTTGGAGATAGGGATTGACATATATACACTATTGATATTATGTATAAAATAAATAATTAATGAGAACCTACTGCATAGGACAGGGAACTCTACTCAGTGCTCTGTGGTGACCTAAATGGGAAGGAACTCCAAAAAAGAGGGGATATATGTATACGTACAGCTGATTCACTTTGCTGTACAGTAGAAGCTAACAGAACATTATAAAGCAACTATACTCCAATAAAAATTAATTTAAAAATAAAAAATAAAACAGCAGAACAAACACAATGATAAATTGAAGTGGCCTTTTGACTTTGGTTAGTGATGGAGAGATATTAAGGAGTGCTGCAGACTGGGGCAAACTTGGCCTTAATACCATCTCAGTGGGGTAGCTGCTGTGTAGGAAGGTGAGATTTCTGTTAGAGCTTCTGATTACTTTTTGAGAAATATTAAAAATATTGTTTTATTTTTTTATGAAAAAAAAATCCACAGGAAGAAGTAAAGAGACCCCCAAATGGTAAATGCATAGGTAAATTAAAGACTGTGTAAGTATATTTTCTAATTCTCATAATTTAAAGAAAACATAAGATTGTATAAAGAAATAATGATAACACTATTTGGGGGGTTATAACATATAAAGATATGATATATGTGATCATAATAGTACAAACAGGGAAAGTGGAAAAATTGAGCTATTTTAAAGCAAAGTTGTCATATTTTGAATTAATTAACACTGAATTAAGTCAGTATTTACCTAAAGTAGATTTTGATAAATTAAGATATATATTTTAATTCCAAGTAACTACTAACAAAATAACTCCAAAAACCTAGTTTTAAAAAAATCAACAGATAATAGAAGATATAGTTACAGAATTGTGCTACTATGATCAAAGAAGAAATCACAACAAATCAAATATATCTGAACAATTGTTAATGGAGATTATAGGAGCCTGAAATAGTAGAAGTCAAGTGGTAGCAATTAACCATAGTAGCAAGGTAGTCAAAATTACCATAATAGGCATCAAATTTGGACGGCAACCAGGGTAGGGTTGACTTAGTAACAGGATGGACAGTCATCAAGACTATTGCTTGACAGCTCATAATGAAAATATATCAAAAATGGATAAGCAGAATGCAGAGATCACTTACCTAATGGAAAGTCATGTTCTTTGGCCAGTTTCCAAACATTAGTCAATTCTCAGACTCAGAACACAACAACTGAGGGAGAGGTCAGGTCCTAATGAATAAGGATCTAGTAATCCCAAAGAAAGTGTGCTACTAGTGGTCTCCACAGTCCTTCTGAAACGTGACTATGGTTCTGTATTTAGATAACCATACATTAGAGAAAGAATAACCAGATTTATAGCGGGTATGACTTGAACCTGAGAACCAGGGATCCAGAGTCCTCATGGTCTCCTGTTAGAGTAACAGAATGAGGTTCAGGGAATAAATGGAGTTGTGACCCATGTCCACCTCACAGTGTGTCCAATAGGTCTGTGGGCCCACCTGGTAATTATTTCTCAGTTCCAAAATGTCTAATTAGAAGAGATGTGAATAACAATTTAGAAATTTTGTATTAGCTCCTGGACCTGTTAAGTAAGAGCTGGTGTAGAAGGAAAGGACAAATGGAAATACCTGAAATTTTCCCTTCTGTCAAGATAGTAAATTAAAAACCAGTATTATTTTCTGGGGAGAGGTATGAACAGTGTCACTTTCAAAAATTGAAATCAGTTATGGCAGTGCCATTATGCCCTACTTAATTCAGCAGTATAGCTCTTGCAAAAAACTCAATGAATCTTAGCAACTGATAGTGGACCACTGAAAACCTAAGCAAATAGTAGGCCCACGTACAGCTGCTATATCAAATATGGTATTAGTAGAGCAGATTAACACATCCCTGGTAATATGATAGTTATATATCTGGCAAATGCAGCTTTTTCAATATCTGTAAGGAAGGAGGATTAGAAGAAGTTTGTTTTCACTTAGGACAGACAACAGTATACATTCATGGTTTTTCCTGAGAGTGCTGGAGGAAATCATAGAGAGAACATGACTGCTGGTTGACTGGTGACCTGGACCCAGGCAGCTGGAGGCTCCTTATCCTTTCCCCTGCCTATTACTCCCATACTACCAGCCATTTCAGGGACATATAGGCTTAAAAGAGTAAGGTGTTATTGAGCCTATCTGGACAGTATATGTGACTGAACCCAGTTAAGGCCTCTATATAAACTTTTAAGATTCTGGCTGCCACCCAAGGCAAGCCTCATATGTAAATTCTCTTGCTTATTAAATCTGCCACCTACCAATCTTGAATGGTCTGCCTCTTTCCTGCTTTCACCATGTATGGGGGCCAGTTTTTTATTATACCCAGAGAATTTCCAAGGTTTCAAACCAGCAGAGAGCCATCTTAATTCTCTTGCTTTCTATCAAAATATAACTCAAAAGAACTTGAACCATCTGGACCTTCTGTAGAATCTCACACTGCCCACTATATAGATGGGATCATGCTTATCAAACCTGATTATCAAAAATTGGCAATTACTATGAATGCCTTGAAAATATGCATGCACTCTAGAGAGTGAAAGAAACCTCACAAAGATTCAGGGACTTGCCACATTGGTGAAGTTTTTAGGGGTCCAGCGATCCAGAGAATCTTGGAACAACCCCTACAAAGTAAAGGCCAAGTTTGCACCTTGCAACTCCTACCTTTAAGAAAGCTATACAGTGCTTGGTCCGTCTCTTTGAGTTTTAGAGACTGCATATCCTACAGTTGGGAATACTTTTTAATCACATTCATCAGGTGGCATAGAAGACTGCAGAATCTTATGGAGGCCCAAAGTAAGAGAATAAGTATCTGGATTAGAGGAAAAAAGACATGTGAGACTCTATCCTTAGTCCTAATAGGAAATTCAAAGCAAAAACCTCATGATTTCTGGAGCAACACCATACCAAACTTAGCAGAGAACTAGACACCATTTAAAAAGTAGGTCTGGTATGCTACTTGGCACTGGTAGGAAATGAACATCTAACTATGGAGTATCAAGTGACCCTGAGACCAGAACTCCCTACAATATACTCCATACTATTAGATGACTGCCATAATTTCACATAGGCCCAGCAACAACTCATCATAAAGTAGAAATGGTATATCAGAAATTAGGCTTGGGCAAGTCCAGAGGGCTCATACTCACAGTCGCATGAGACATTCCCTATGAATAGCTGATGGAGAGGGAAGAAATATAATCTTGGTTAATGGATGAATCAGCTTGGTATGTGGTTACAGGCCAAAAAGAGACTGCTGTCTCACTACAGCCACACTCAGGCATGTCTTTGGAAGAGAATGTCAAAGGGCAATCCTCTCAGTGGCAGAGATTCAGGCGGGGCAGCTCGCCATTCAATATCTGTAGAAACTGAAGTGGCCCAAATTAAGGATATGCATGTGCTTATGTGAAGTGGTAAATGATTTGCCTATCTAGTCGGAGGTTGTGAAGTTGCAATATTAGAAAACTGAGTGCAAGAAGGTATAAGAGGCAAATGTTGGATTTTGGAGATGGGATACAAAATGTGAGAATTTTTTTATTGCACATTAATGCCCAAGAGAAATTATCAACTTCAGAACAGGTCCAAACAACCAAGCAGAGAGATATGTTCACCAGCAGGTATCAGTCAGCTTCTCCCTTCAGACAAAGGGCTTGTGCAATGGGATCAAGACTGGATTAGCCAAACTGACAGACATAGTGGGTAGGCATTGCCAACAGCATGATCTCACTAAAACTGATAGTCACTGCTAAATGTCCAACCTCTCAATAGAAGTCAATGCTGAGCCCCCAGTATGATACCAACTCTCAAGTAGACCAACCGGTATCTCAGTGGCAAGCTAATTATATTAGATACCTTCTACCTTGAAAGTGTAATGTTTTGTCTTGACTGGCATTGCTCATATTGTAGATATGGGTTTACCTTTTCTACCCACAACACCTTAGTCAGCATCACAATCCATACTTATTTCCTAGGGCTGCCATAACAAATTGACACAAACTGAGTGACTTAAAATAATAAAAATAAAAATCTATTCTTTCACAATTCTGGAGAACAGAAGTATGAAATCAAGGTATTAACAGGGTTGGTTCTTTGAGGGAGAATCTGTTCCATGCCTCTCTCCTAGATTTAGGTGGTTGCTGGCAGTCCTTTTCATCCCTTGATTTGTAGACACATCACTTCAATCTCTGCCTGTATCTTCACATTGCCTTCTACTCTCTGTATTCTTCTCTTCTCTTAAAAAGGTACTTGACATTGGATTTAGGGTCTATCCTAATCCTGGATGAAGGTTTCTGCCTGGTCATTTTGGGTTCCTTATGCCAAATGGCCAGTGGGCACAAAAAGTAGTTACCTTGCTGACAGAAGTAATCAACCCTGATCATTATGAAAAGATACAACTGATGCTACATTAAGAGGCAAGAAGGAATATGTTTGACACTCAGATGATCCATTGGACATCTTGGTTTCATGCCCAATTGTACCTATAAGTAAGCAAATATAGAAATAATAGTTTAATAAGAACATGGTAACCAATGACTAAGGTGTCTCAGTATCAAGGGCCTGGGTAACTCTACTAAGCAAGCCATGAAGACCAGAATAAGGGGTAACCAAAAGGGAGGTGGGATCATGAATGGGTGATGAAGAAGAGAGATAAGTTACAACTTAGCATTTACAAACTAAGGACCAACTTAATCTCACTAAATCCCTCTCCCTCCTTTTTAAAAACAAGTTTTCCCATAAACTGTGGCAAACCACAATGCTGGTGAAGCTGTGCTTGAATAAAGTGATCTTAATGTGACAAGCAAGGAAATCTAAATAGTGCAAGGAGTGGACTTTAGTGAAAGCTGTTGGTGCCCCCAGCCAGATCCCTTTCACTGAGCTGGTGCACACAGCCCACCCGTTGTTAGTGTCTGCTGATAACAGCTCATAGCTGCTCCTTTCTCCAAAGAATTTTCCTTGGCTAAATGGAAACAGGAGCTGTCTCATTCAAGAGGTTAAGACTTGCCACCCAAGACAGTCAGGAACAAATAATTAACTGACATGGTAGATACAGAAACTTGTCCCCCGCCACCCGGCCCCCCGCCTTAAGAGGAGACCATCTCCATGGTATGATTTGTGCTACAGAGCTTCCCTTGGGACCAAGATGAAGCTAATCTTTAGCCAAGGCCATTTTTCTTGCTTAGCTTTCTTCTGTTGCCCTATCTTGTCTTCCTTAATAGTCTCCTGAGAACACTCACTCAATAAATTATTGACCAGGAATCACTGACTCTGACTCTGTTTCTAGAGAACAAATCTAAGACATAAGCCCAGCATAATGTGGTTTCCAAAACACTGAGAAATGAAGAAGGAATTTTAACTGTTCCACAGTGTTGGGGAGGAAAAGAAATGGTATTCAATGCCCACCAAGTAGGAGAAGGACCCTGATAAAGATTTCAGGTTCTCACTTAGGATACCTGAAGAGCTATACACTCAACTTGTAATTAGCTCAATCCCTCACTGAAATAGTGATCTGCCACTATCTTCTCTGTAGGGAGACCAGAATCTCTTCAATTTTTCATAAATAATGTCTCGTATTCAATTAAAAATGACCAGGCATAAAAAGAAATAAGACCAAGAGATGAAACAGAAAATAGAAAGAGACCTGAAAGTGATCCAGATATTCAAGTTAACAAACATAGTTAAGATAACTGTAATTATTATGGTCAAGGAAATAAATAACAAGATATAGAATTTCAGCAAATAACTATTTAAAAAAATAAAATGAAAATTCTAAAACTGAAAAACAACTGAAATTAAGAGGTGAGTTTAATGAAGTGGACAAAGTAACAAAATTGATGAAAGGGATAAATAATGGGAACATAGGTCAGACACAAGCATGCACATTGAAACAAGGAGAGGAGAAAGGATAAGCACAAGAGACATTTGGAGTACAACTTTTTATAGGATTAACATACATATAATTCAAAGTTCTTAACTAGAGACTCTTCTGTCCTCCTCTCTCAGAGGACATTTGGCACTATCTAGAGGCTTTTTTTTTTCTTTAATATCACAGTTTCTAGAGGTTGCTACTGGCATCTAGTGGATAGAGGCCAGAGATACTATTAAACATCTTACAATGAACATAACAGACTCCCACAAATAAGAATTATCTGGTGTAAAAATGTCAATAGAGCTGCTGCTGAGAAACTATGATATAGAGCATCCAAGAAAGAGAGGAAATAGAATCTGGCAGAGGCCATATTTAAAGAGATAATGGCTGAGATTTTTCCAAAATTAACAAAACACATCAAGTCAGGTATTTAAAAGAAGCCGCGCCACATAGCTTGTGAGATCTTAGTTCCCTAACCAGGGATTGAAACTGGGCCCTCAGCCATGAAAGTGCAGAGTCCTAACCACTGCTGGACCACCAAGGAACTCCCAAAGAAGCCTGATTCTCATGTCAGCTAATTGCAATACATGGACTTACGTGATCCTGCCAGAGAAACTAATTACAAAAAGAAATACTATAAGAAAATCAGGGAAGTTTGAACACTGACTAAACCTTAAATAGTATAAGAAATCATGCTTAATTTTTAAGGTGATTGATATAATAGTATTATGGCTATGCTTAATAAGAGAATCATTCCTTATCTTTTAGAGATGCATACAGATATAGTTATGGATGAAATTATTTCAACTCTGGGATTTACTTCAATATAATCAGAGCAAGGAGAGATGAGAGTAGGGGTGTAAATGAAAAAGAATAGCTCATGATTTAATAATTGCTCATGCTAAGTGACAGGCACTTGGGCATTCATTATACCATTCTCTCCATTGGTTACATGTTTTATATTTTTCCACAATAAAAAGTAAATAAACAAACTGATAGTGCATAGAGGCAAGAAATTTAACTGATATTAGACTTTTACAATTGCTTTAAACCATGTCAATTTTCTAGCCCCAAAACATTACCTATTTTTTTAAACATCTTTATTTTATAATTGCTTTATAATATTGTGTTAGTTTCTGCTGTATAAGAAAGTGAATCAGCTATATGTATACATGTATCCCCATATCCCATCCCTCTTGCATCTCCCTCCCACCCTCCCTATCCCACCCTTCTAGGTGGTCACAAAGCACCAAGCTGTTATCCCTGTGCTATGCAGCTGCTTCTCACTAGCTATCTATTTTACATTTGGTAGTGTACATATGTCCATGCCACTCTCTCACTTCGTCCCAGCTAACCCTTTCCCCTCCCCATGTCCTCAAAGCTATTCTCTACATCTGCGTCTTTTTTCCTGTCCTGCCCCTAGGTTCATCAGGACCTTTTTTTTTTTTTAGATTCCATATATATGTGTTAGCATATGGTATTTGTTTTTCTCTTTCTGACTTACTTCACTCTGTATAACAGACTCTAGGTCCATCCACCTTGCTACAAATAATTCAATTTCTTGTCTTTTTATGGCTGAGTAATATTCCATTGTGTATATGTGCCACATCTTCTTTATCCATTCATCTGTCGATCAACAATTAGGTTGCTTCCATGTCCTGGCTATTGTAAATATTGCTGCAATGAACATTGTGATACACGACTATTTTTTAATTATGGTTTTCTCAGGGTACATGCTCAGTAGTGGTATTGCTGGGTCATATGATAGTTCTATTTATAGTTTTTAAGGAAACTCCATACTGTTCTGTATAGTGGCTGTATCAATTTACATTCCCACCAACAGTGCAAGAGGGTTCCATCTTCTGCACACCCTCTCCAACATTTATTATTTGTAACACTACTTATCTTTGACTGTACAACCTGTAAGTATCAGCTTTGTCAGGCACCTCTTAAGGACTTCCTTTCCAGAAATTTTGATGATAGAATTGTTTCCTTTAAGTGCTAATATTCTGTATAAAATGAATGAAAATGTCACAATCACTTACTTGTCTGACCTGCTGTCATAAAATGCCATGTTTTACAACCTACTTCAAAAACAAGATTTTTAATCACTTTGCCTCACTCTTGTAGATTTTTCAGATTTCCTTGTCTTAACTGCTGCTTCCATTTGTTGCTTGCCTTATTAGTGCTCTTATTTTCCTTTTTGATCCTCATTTCCTGTTTCCTGACCTCTAACACATTGTCATATGGCCAATCTGTTCCAAGCCCCAGTTTTAACTCCTGACTCTAAGGCCTCTACTCAGTACTCATATATGACCTTGCTTTAAAGTTCAGCAATTGGATATACTCCCTGTCCAGATTGGCCACCTGCTCTCAGGTTCCCACTAGCAAACTATTCTGACTGCAAATTTCAGTCACATAGACTAGACACATGGTTGTGTAATCACCAAAGACATGAAAATATTGGTATGTTTGAATGGGACACTGCCAAACAACCATAGTTCAGTGGCTTCTACTCCCTAAATGCTCTAGGATGAGTCCTTCCCAAAGTATGTGCTAAGCACATTTGTTGGTGCTAAGTATGCGCTACTTCTGGCTAAGATTTTGTTGGCAACAATTGTAAAAACTTATAATGATATGTCTACTTGTTTACAAAGTTGTTAAAAATACAAATGTTTCTTCATTTTTCCTCATATCCTTTAAATTCCTTTCTCATGCAGATTGGCCATCCTCACACTTCCAGGGACCAAATACCCCCTTATTGGCACACAACTGCTCAAGCTCCTCATGAATAGAGTGATCTCCCTCATGTTATCCAAAAAAGTATAGTCATAGTTTTTCATTCTGAGGGAATCTATCCTCAGTAATTTGTACTTTTAGGGTCCGTCCATCCATATCCAATTCTTTTATTGTAAGCCCCTTATATTAACTAGCACAAAGCTATGCACACACCAGTAATTTAATAAATACTTATCAAACAGTCAAAGATAAATGAAATAGATTAATGAATACACTAATAGGTGAAAATATTTATGTCCCTTCAAAATCCGAATGAATCACTTTCAATATAAATCAACAATTATGTCAAATCATTGCCCCACACAGAGTAAAGAACGTGAATTCATTAAATTGATGTTCTACTTGGATGGAGGCCACTTTCAACTGAATATGTCCAAACCCCCATTATGAGTGCTTGGATATGGTGCCATGCTGTGTTTTCTGTAGAAAGCAATTGTTATGAGTGCCAAAATAGAGCTGCTGTGAAACCTGATGGGACCTTAGCTTTATCCAGTATCTGGACTGTAAAGTGATTGCTTTGGGTTTCTACTATTTCCCATTCTCATTGCATTGTCACTAGAATGGATTTATGTGGTGCCATATTCTGCACATATTACAATGTTTGTCAAGATAATGAATAGTCTGAAATTTTGAATATCCAATAGTCAGTAAATTATGAAAATTTGTCTTAAAATGCTTCCTCATTCCATTCACTTACCCAACAGGCTCAGCTTTCCCTCTTCTCAAATCCTAACTGTTGCCAGAAAGAGTTCTGAGAGGTCAGGAAAGCAAAGATTAGAATATTGAAAAGGTCAGGGGGGGCATGGTTACTTCTTTAATTCACACCACATATTAAGCATTAAAAATCGAGGTTCTCACTCTTATGACAAATGAGAATAGAATAATAGCATAAAATTAATCAGCAACTTTTAAAGTGACAAAAGTTTATTAATTTCTTTGATATTCATTACAATAACATTAATCATGAAAAATTCATTGAATGTGAAAGTAGCTGTTCTGTGCAGTTCCGTAGGAATGTGGTGGTAATTTAACATTCATTACTGTCCATTTACAATGAAATGTTACTCTATTAATCTAATTGTGTGTGACAAAACCTGTAATAGGCAAAAGACATAAAGTCTGTTCCCTCTGTAGACTTCCCATTTCAATTGTGAAGCCAACATATGTCTTTAGTTAAGACAAAAATTGTAAGTGGTCTCCTGGTTATTATGCTAGCCCCTTGAGTTCAAGCTTCAAAGAATGTGAAATTTAGTATGACTCTGGGTACCAAGGACAGTAACACATTTTTTTAAAAATGGATGTCACTGAACAGTGAATAAACACTTTATGACATAAAGTCACATAAACAATTTAAATAAAGTGAATTTTTGCCTTAGCCACATATTACTCCAGCCAACTCAATGACACTAAATATAGGATTCAATCTTCTTAGTGGTATAAAGCTATTTCATGCCTCAATTCCTAACCTTAATCCAGGTTTGTTATCCTGTTGCAAGTAGCTAAAGGAGAAGGATAAGATCCAGTCTTGTTACAAAGAGTAAATGGAAAATATTAAAACTCTAAGGTACAGATTCAATGTAATCTCTACCAAATTCCAATGGTGTTTTTCACTACACTACTTAATACCCAAGAGATGAATGAAGAAATCAAAGAGGAACTCAAAAAATACGTAGAAACAAATGACAATGAAAATATGATGACCCAAAACCTATGGCATGCAGCAAAAGCAGTTCTTAGAGGGAAGTTTATATCAATACAATCCTACCTTAACAAAAAAGAAATATCTCAAATAAACAACCTAACCATACACCTAAAGCAATTAGAGAAAGAAAAACAAAATAAAACCAAAGTTAGCAGAAGGAAAGAAATCATAAAGATCAGATCAGAAATAAATGAAAAAGAAATGAAGGAACCAATAGCGAAGATCAATAAAACTAAAACTTGGTTCTTTGAGAAGATAAACAAAATTGATAAACCATTAAGCAGACTCATCAAGAAAAAAAGGAAGAAAACTCAAATCAATAGAATTAGAAATGAAAAAGGAGAAGTAACAACTGACACTGCAGAAATACAAAGGATCATGAGAGATTATTACAACCAAATATATGCCAATAAAATGGACAACCTGGAAGAAATGGAAAAATTCTTAGAAAAGCAGAACCTTCTGAGACTGAACCAGGAAGAAATAGAAAATATAAACACCAATCACAAGCACTGCAATTGAAATTGTGATTTAAAATCTTCCAACAAACAAAAGCCCAGGACCAGATGGCTTCACAGGTGAATTCTATCAAACATTTAGAGAACAGCTAACACCTATCCTTCTCAAACTCTTCCAAAATATGGCAGAAGGAGGAACACTCCCAAACTCATTCTATGAGGCCACCATCACCCCGATACCAAAACCAGACAAAGATGTCACCAAAAAAGAAAACTAAAGGCCGATATCACTGATGAACATAGATGGAAAAATCCTCAACAAAATACTAGCAAACAGAATCCAACAGCACAGTAAAAGGATCATACAACATGATCAAGTACCGTTTTTCCCAGGAATGCAAGAATCCTTCAATATATGCAAATCAATCAATATGATACACCATATTAACAAATTGAAGAATAAAATCCATATTATCATCTCAATAGATGAAGAAAAAGCTTTTGACAAAATTCAACACATATTTATGACAAAAACCCTCAAGAAAGTAGGTATATAGGGAACTTACCTCAACATAATAAAGGCCATATATGACAAACCCACAGCCAACATCATTCTCAATGGTGAAAAATTGAAATCATTTCCATTAAGATCAGGAATACGAAAAGATGGCCCACTCTCACCACTATTACTCAGCATTGTTTTGGAAGTTTTAGCCACAGCTATCAGAGATGAAAAAGAAATAAAATGAATCTAAATCAGAAAAGAAGTAAAGCTGTCACTGTTTACAGATGACGTGATACTATACATACAGAATCCTAAAGACATCACCAGAAAACTACTAAAACTATTAAATGAATTTGGTAAACTAACAGGATAAAAAATTAATGCACAGAATTAGAAATGAAAAAGGAGAAGTAACAACTGACACTGCAGAAATACAAAGGATCATGAGAGATTACTACAACTAACTATATGCCAATAAAATGGACAACCTGAAAGAAATAGAAAAATTTATACCTCTTGCATTCCTATACACTAATGATGAAAAATGTGAGAGTGAAATGAAGGAAACACTCCCATTTACCATTGCAAAAAAAGAATAAAATACCTAAGAATAAACCTGCCTAAGGAGACAAAAGACCTGTATGCAAAAAACTGTAAGACACTGATGAAAGAAATTAAAGATGATACAAACAGATGGAGAGATATTCCATGTTCTTGGATTGGAAGAATCAACATTGTGAAAATGACTATACAACCCAAAGCAATCTACAGGTTCAATGCAATCCCTAACAAACTACCAATGACATTTTTCACAGAACTAGAACAAAAAATTTCACAATTTGTATGGAAACACAAAAGACCCTGAATAGCCAAAGCAATCATGAGAAAGAAAATAAAGCTGAAGGAATCAGGCTCCCTGACTTCAGACTATACTACAAAGTTACTGTAATCAAGACAGTATGGTACTGGCACAAAAACAGAACAGGATACAAAGCCCAGAGATAAACCCATGCTAATATGATCGGTTTATTTTTGATTAAGGAGGCAAGAATATACAATGGAGAAAAGACAGCCTCTTCAATAAGTGGTTCTGGGAAAACTGGACAGCTACATGTAAAAGAATGAAATGAGACCACTCCCTAACACCATACACAAAAATAAACTCAAAATGGATTAAAGGCTTAAATGTAAGGCCAGACACTATAAAACTCTTAGAGGAAAACATAGGCAGAACAGTCTATGACATAAATCACAGCAAGATGCTTTTTGACCCACCTCCCAGAGAAACGGAAATAAAACCAAAAACAAACAAATGGGATCTAATGAAACTTAAAAGCTTTTGCACAGAAAAGGAAAACATAAACAAGTGAAAGGAGAACCCTCAGAATGGGAGAAAATATTTGCAAACAAAGCAACAGAAAAAGGATTAATCTCCAAAATTTACAAGCAGCTCATGCAGCTCAACATCAAAAAACAACAACAACAACAAAAAAAAAACCCAATCCAAAAATGGGCAGAAGACCTAAATAGACATTTCTCCAAAGAAGATATACAGATTGCCAAAAAACACATGAAAGAATGCTCAACATTATTAATCATTAGAGAAATGCAAATCAAAACTACAATGAGATATCACCTAACACCAGTCAGAATGGCCAGCATCAAAAAATCTACAAACAATAAATGCCGGAGAGGGTGGGAGAAAAGTGAACCCTCTTTCACTGTTGGTGGGAATGTAAATTGATACAGCCACTATGGAGAACAGTATGGAGGTTCCTTAAAAAACTACAAATAGAACTACCATATGACCCAGCTATCCCACTACTGGGCATATACCCTGAGAAAACCATAATTCAAAAAGAATCATGTACCACAATGTTCATTGCAGCTCTATTTACAATAACCAAGACATGGAAGCAACCTAAGTGTAGACTGACAGATGAATGGATAAAGAAGATGTGGCACATATATACAATGGAATATTACTCAGCCATAAAAAGAAATGAAATTGAGCTATTTGTAATGAGAGGTGGATGGACTTAGAGTCTGTCATACCAAGTGAAATAAATCAGAAAGAGAAAGACAAATACCTTATGCTAACACATATATATGGAATTTAAGAAAAAAAATGTCATGAAGAACATAGGGGTAAGACAGGAATAAAGACACAGACCTACTAGAGAATGGACTTGAGGATATGGGGAGGGGGAAGGGTAAGCTGTGACAAAGCGAGAGACATATATACCCTATCAAACATAAAATATATAGCTAGTGGGAAGCAGCTGCATAGCACAGGGAGACCAGCTCGGTGCTTTGTGACCACCTAGAGGGGTGGGATGGGGGGGAGGGAGGGAGATGCAAGAGGGAAGAGATATTGGAACATATGTATATGTATGACTGATTCACTTTGTTATAAAGCAGAAACTAACACACCATTTTAAAGCAATTATACTCCAATAAAGATGTAGAAAAAAAAAAAAGAAGAAGATGTGGCACATATATACAATGGAGTATTACTCAGTCATAAAAAGAAACGACATTGAGTTATTTGTAGTGAGGTGGATGGACCTAGAGTCTGTCATACAGAGTGAAGTAATTCAGAAAGAGATAAACAATTACCATATGGTAACACATATATATGGAATCTAAAAAAAAATGAAAAGGTCATGAAGAACCTAGGGGCAGGATGGGAGTAAAGACACAGACCTAGTAGAGAATGGACTTGAGGACAGGGGAGAGGGGGAAGAGTAAGCTGTGACAAAGTGGCATGTACATATATACACTATCAAATGCAAAACCGATAGCTAGTGGGAAGCAGCCGCATAGCACATGGAGATCAGCTCGGTGATTTCTGACCACCTAGAGGGGTGGGATAGGGAGAGTGGGAGGGAGGGAGATGCAAGAGGGAAGAGATATGGGTATATATGTATATGTATAGCTGATTCACTTTGTTATAAAGCAGAAACTAACACACCATTGTAAAGCAATTATACTCCAGTAAAGATGTTGAAAAAAACATAGTCACTGCACATTGTCTAAACTATATATTTTTAAAATAATTGAATAAAATATTAAATGCAATAAAATTATACTTAAAAAATAATGGCAATGGGGGCTCCCCTGGTGGTGCAGTGGTTGAGAGTCTGCCTGCCGATTCAGGGGACAGGGGTTCGTTCCCTGGGCTGGGAGGACCCCACATGCCGCGGAGCAGCTGGGCCCATGGGCCATGGCTGCTGAGCCTGTGCGTCTGCAGCCTGTGCTCTGCAACGGGAGAGGCTGCAACAGTGAGAACCCCGCATACCACAAAAAATATAAATAAATAAAAATAATAATAAATAATGGCAATGCACTGTATTAAATTACAAATAAAAATATTTATAACATATTGTTAACTAAAAAATTCAGATTCAGTAATGTATAATTCCTACTATTATAGTTACATACCAACAAAAACTGGAAGAAAATAATATGAAATGTAATCAGTTGTTCTGTTAGTTTATCATTTATGTCTTTTAAAATCCATTGAATGCCATTTACGCTTGTGTAATCAAAATATACTTGACTGTGCAATTATCTTGGGCATTATTACTAATTCTGTAAACAACAAAATACATCTTATTTCACCACACTAAAAAGATAATGAAATCAAAAAGTATTTTGTTTAAATACTCGGAAGTTATAGGATGATGCTCAAGTCACTTAAAGGCCCAGAAAGGTTATTTCCTCATTTTCAAAACAGTTATGAAAGCTCTTGCCACTCCTATCTCACAGATTTTACACTGCTCAAATAAGGTGATACACATGAAAGTGCTTATTAATCATATTTTCTTAGTCCATTAGGCTGCTATGACAAAACACCATAAACTGGTTCACTTATAAACAAACAAAAAATGTATTTCTCATGGTTTTGAAGGTTGAGAAGTCCAAGATAGAGTGCCAGCATATTCATTGTCTGTGAGGCCTCACTTCCTCGGTGGTCATCTTTCCCTGTAACCTCACAAGGTAGAAAGGAAGAAAGAGAGTGCTCTCATAAACTGAAGATTGAAACAAACAAATGATGAATGATTCAAACAAGGATTTATTCAGCACTTGTTACACATGCAAACTGTGCTTGGCTTGGTGGAGAAGAGAGAAGAAGGGAACGAGAAGAGAAATGATCCTGACATGGAAATCACTGTGTTGGGTGCTTTGCCTACATTTCCCATCAATCCTCTGTGGTAGTTATTATTATGCCTAATTTCCAAAAGAGAAAACTAAGTTTCTTAAACTCAAATGAACTCATACAAGGTTACTCATCTGGGAAGTGGCAGAGCAATAGCACAAATGCATATCTACATAACTCAGCAGCCCATGTTCTTTATATTACATTTGCCTTCCAAAGAGAACCTAGATTACTTTTAAGCTACAAGACAGCAAAAATATCAGTTTGGGAACAATTTTTTTAAATAGTTTTATTGAGATAACATTGACATACAATAAAGTACATATTTAAAGAGGAGAATTTGACCCATTTTAACATGTCTATACCTGTGAAACCATCATCATAATCAATAAATGAACACCCCAAAGTCATCATCCCTAAATTTTCTCAGGATTATTTGAAATTCTCTTCTCCTGTCCCTCTGTTCACCCCCAAGTAATCACTGATCTATTTTTCCTCATTAGAGATTAATTTACATTTTCTAGAACTGCATATAAATAGAATCACACAGTATGTAGCTTTGTTTGTCTGGCTTCTTTCATACAGCATAATTATTTTGAGATTTATCCATGTTATTACATGTATCAATAGTTTATTCCACTTTTTTACTAAGTAATAATTCATAGTATGGATATACTATAAATTGTTCATTCATCTGTTGTTTCTAGATTTTGCCTACTACAAATAAAGCTGCTATGAAAATTTGTGTAAATCTTAAATGAATGTATACTTTCTTTTTTTTTCCTTGTGTAAATACCTAAGAGTGGAATAGTTGGATCATATGGGAGGTACATTTTTAACTTTTTAAAACACTGTTAAATGTTTTACAATGTAATTATACCATGTCACAGTCCCAGCAGCAGTATGTGAGAGTTCGAGTTGTTCCACATCCTTGCTAACACTTGATATTGTCAGTTTTTTTCATTTTAGCCATTTTAATGGGAGTGTAGTGGTATCTTACTAAGGTCTTCATTTGAATTTCCCTGATGACTAATGATGTTGAACATCTTTTAATGTGCTTATTTTCCAATTGTACACCTTCTATGGTAAAGTATCTTTAGAATCTCTTCCTCTGGGGCTTCCCTGGTGGCACAGTGGTTAAGCATCTGCCTGCCAATGCAGGGGACATGGGGTCAAGCCATGGTCTGGGAAGATCCCACATGCCGTGGAGCAACTAAGACTGTGCACCACAATTACTGAGCCTGAGCTCTAGAGCCCACAAGCCTCAACTACTGAGGCCACATGCCACAACTGCTGAAGCCCACATGCCTAAGATCCTGTGCTCTGCAACAAGAGAAGCCACCACAATGAGAAGCCCGTGCACCACAACCAAGAGTAACCCCCACTCACTGCAACTAGAGAAAACCTGTGTGCAGCAACAAAGACACAACACTGCAAAAAATAAATACATAAATAAATTTAAAAAGAAAAATAAAATCTCTTGCTCTTTTTAAAAAAAATGGGTGTTTTCCTCTTATTGAGTTGTAAGAGTATATATTCTAGATACAAAATCCTTTATTAAATACATGGTTTTTGCTATGTTTTTAACCAGAATGTGTCTTTGCTTTTTATTTTCATAAGTGTCTTCTGAAGAGCGAAAGTTTTTAATATTGATGAAGTCAATTTTTCTTTTTTTTTTACTTTAATGCTCTTTATTTTATGCCTTGTGTGTGGTATTTAAGAATTCTTTGCCAAACTGAATGTCACTAGGATTTTTTCCTGTTTTAATTTTGGTATTTCATAGTTTTAGCTATTACATTTAGGAACAAAATCCATTTCAAGTTAATTTTTCTATATGGTATTAGGTAAAAATTGAAGGTATTTTTGTTTTGTTTTTTGCTTGTTTGTTTGTGTACATATAACTGTAAAATTATTCCAGCACTATTTGTTGAAAAGATTATCCTTTCCTCACTGAGTTTCTTTGGCATCTCTGTCAAAAATAAATTAACTATATATGTGTGCATCTGCCTTCAAAAAGAAACGCTAAGTTTCTTCTTTTCTTAACCCATCAATACACAGCTTTATTTAAAAAATTACTCAAGGTGATTCAATAGAAAATAAAAACAATTCCGAGTAAATAGAAAGACATGAAATAAAGAATACAGTGGCAGTAAACAAAGAGCTAGAAAGAAATTCAGAGAAGGTGCTTGGAATTCGATTCTCTCTCATATGACAAAGACTTAATAAAGTCTTTCCTACTTTTTGATTGATAAAATTTCTCACAGTACAATCCTAAAAAATACATACCTACAGGAAATATTTTTGTCTGGAAATATTTTTGTTTTGGTATCCATCCAGCAGAGTCTGGATATTGTTAGAATTAAGGTTATTTCTTGTATCATAATCTGTGTGTGGTTTGTTTTGAACCAGCATGCTATCATCCTTATTAGGTTTATGTATAATTCAATCAATACCATGGGTCACAGTATTTGATGATTACAATTAAGAAAAGAGATCTATTTTGCTGTTCTTTGTGAAGATACTTTCTTTATCACATCAGTCACTTACAAGAGTTTATGGGACCATTTACACCCAATGGACGCTTTAAACATACGATTTTATGACAACTAAACACAAAGATAAATGAAAACATTTTAGAAAGATATTAGGGTCCTTTCCTTGGTATTTGATTGATATGAATTGGGGCCATAAAAAGGGTTTTCCTTTGTACAGTCCTGCCTGTTACAAGGCACTGGAGAAATGGAGCTGAGATGGAGCGTTCCAAATAGCTAATGGCTTAGCTTGCTCACTCAGTAACAGCAATGTCCCCAAAGCTAAAAATAAAAAATGAAAACAAAGCAAATGATTTTTTAAATAATGTTCAAATACTTCAGGTCAATTAGACAAATATTTATTGGACACTCTCCATAAGACTAGGAATATATCTGGTTAATGGGTAACCCTCTTCTCTCAAATAGTAACCCTACGTCCTATAGTTCCCCAACAGTATCATTCTTTTGAGTCATGAAATGATTTTGACTTACAGTCATTTAAAATGCAAGCCACTACAGCAGAATAAATTTGAATATGAACTTCATATTAGATAGTACTGTTATATCAATGTTAAATTTCTTGATTTTGAGAATTGAACTATGGTTATGTTAAAAAAAATTCTACATTCTTAGGAAATATGTGCTGAACGAATGATGCATCATGACCTCTGCAAATTACTTTCAAATGGTTCAGCAAGATGGCAATAATTATAAGACTAATGTTCTATATGTTTTATATGATAGAAAGAGTAAATGTGGCAAAATGTTAACATTGGGTTGAATTTAGGTGAAGGATATATGAGAATAAAATATAAGGTTCTTAAAACTTTTCTGTAGATATGAAAGTATTTTTAATAAAAATTTAATTGAGCGGGATTAAGTCTCTGTCTGATCAAAGAAGAACCCATAGAAAATGGTACCCAGGTGGTACCTAAAGGAACAATTGGTCTCTCAATGCTCCTTAGCGATTTCTTTCTTTATACCTCGTTATTGCTGTATTGCATTTCCTCCAGTGGTGGTAAATTTCTAGCACACTCCTCAGAATCTCTAATTCTATCTACCCTAGTCACTCTGAGCACGTGACTCAGTGGCATTTCTTCACCTCCAGGTTAACCTGTCAGCAATATCTATTCTAACTACTGTCCCAGAAGAAATGTCTCCACTCTCCACCCCCTCCAAATGCAACCGCATATTTTCCCTCCTGCAAGATCATCAGTGATGCTCACCCTTCCTGCCCCTCAGCCTCTTGCTGGTTACCCTCTCTTCCTGACCCTTGCCTGCTTCCCAGCATATATGTGTATATATGACCTCCTTTCACAATTTTTAAAGTATAAAGGTGACAATGAGCTACTCTCCACCAAGAACTTGGAGAGAAAAAAGAAAAAAAAGAAATGAGCTAAACTATGATCGTATATGGATCACATGTTAATAGATTGAAGTGGAAATCAACAAAGTTATCTTAAATTGACAGAATGGCTCTAAAGCCATCCATAAAGACGTGGCTAAAATGAGATTAGTAATATTCACAAATATATTGAAACAATATGGTAATTACTTGAAAGATTAGTTTAGAAATATAGCAGAGGAAAAACAAAAACAAAACTATAGTGATAGAAAGCAGATCAATGGTTGCCATGGGATGGGAGTGGAGGGGGTGAAGGGAATTGACTGCAAAGGGCACAGAGAACATTTAGGGTGATGAAAATGTCCTACATCTTGATCATTTTGGTGGTACATGACTACACACATTTGTCAAAACTCATTAAGCTGTACTTTTAAAATTGGTTAATTTTACTGTAGATAAAATATAACTCAACGAAGATAATTTTAAAATTGAAGTTATCACATATAACAGTGTTTACTAGTGTTTATTAGTAGCAACAAGATTGGGAGGATATATGTCACAATTGATTACGACACACCTGTGGGCACGACACCCTGTCTATTATGCCAAATAACAAGAATATGTGCTCCCTCCTGCTACAACCCTCAGGGTCAACATGACCTTCCCAGTCTGTGCTAGTTGCTTTTAAACTGCTTTCCTCTGGGAGCTTCCAGCTCTACACAGAAGCCTTGCTGCATGGTATCATAATAAAATTATCCTTTACTTTATTTGAATATATTGAGAATGCCCCTCTTATTCAGAGTGTACTCATGGCATTATAGCCTTTTCAATGAGATAAAAGGACACATACAAGCCTTTTATTTGTTATCAGATATTAACTCACCCACACTGGGCTTAAAATTACCAGTAACAGCGGGAAAGGTCTGTCCTTCACTTTTCTTCTATTTCTCAGGTGGGGGAGGGGGAGAAGACAAAGAAAAAATGATCTAATTGCATCCAGAATGGATTTTTCTCTTTTGTTAGGCTCAAGTAACACACCCAGGAAATTCTAAATCCTAGAAGTTAGCTGTCAGCATCTGGTTCCCCAGAGAACAAAAGAATGCTTTCATTTAGCTGAAGGTTGCTATAGGCAGCCATACACCCTCCTGGGAAAATACATCATTTTTTGAAAAAGTGTGAAAATGACTGCTAAAGGGAGACAAAGCCCTAGTTACATGCCTCATTTCAGAGCCTTCAGCCCCAGGTGCAGCAACAAAATAAGACAGAAATGACCCTGGGGATTCAGGAATTCAGTTTCTGTCTGACATCCTCACAACCCCTGGGCCAAATTGAGGAAGAACTGCTACTATCACCAGCTCAGAAAAGTCATCAATGGCAGATACCCAACCTTGGCTCCAAAAGAGGTTTTGCCAGCCCATCACTCAGCTTCCACAGGCTAGACACTTCAGAGAACTGTGAGTGAATGCTGTCATAAAAGATGGTTCTAGACAAACATCTGCAGGGAAAGCAAGTCTCTTCTTCTTGCCTCAGCATCCAGCTAAACTGCCCAGCCCTGCCTGTCTGTGCTTCAGCTTAGTTCAGTTCTTGACCCTGCATCCCTGACCCCCATCTGCCCCTTACCGTTTCTGTCAACTCCCTCCCCACCTCACCCCACATCCTGGCAACACCAAGTCTGAACAGGTGCAGGCCCAACATGATTTAATCCCACTTTGTTATTCATAAATATGTTCATAGACCCTTACTCTTGCCTAAGTCTGCAAATAGTATTTTATTGTATCACTTCTGCCAAAACGCAGTAAATTCTAAAGGGAAAAATTTCAGTGTCCCCTTCAGACCTTCCACAAGAATACTGGGTACAGGATAATGAGAGAAAGGAAACACTCCACCATTCTGAGATGCAAATGCTGGGTGGGCAGCAGATCTACACACAAGCTAAACCACATCACAAGGTCTTTTGCACCTGCTTCTCAGCACGCACAATTCAACTTTGTGCCTTAAGCCAGGTGCAAGTGGCCAGGGAGCTCCAGAATCCTTCACAAACACAAAAGGCTGCAACCATTACATCCCAGAACCCTGAGGCTCCTACACCATTATCACCTGTCCTAGGCAGGCCCATCCCAGCTCTACTGCACCAAGGGTGCACCAAGATCCCCCAGTGATCAGCTGCTTTCTGAGCCCACCTGGACATGGGGAGGCACAGCAGACTCCTTCATGTTAAAGGGGGCCCAGACCTCACATTCGTACTGAGCAATTTGGCTGAAATGGAAACATTCCAGTGAAGAAGCCCTATAGAAGCCCAAGGTACAATTTTTTTCCTCTGCTGCAGGCTGGAAGTTTGTCAGTTGATTAGAATCCTCTTTGCATTGTGATGGAGTACTCTTGGTTTTTGTTTTTGTTTTGTTTTTTTTGGCGGGGGGGGGAGTACTCTTCGTTTTCATTGACATTTTTCACTGCAAAATTGTGTCTTCCCTTTAGCACTTCATTGTAATCCAATCCCATCAAGTTATGCGTGGGGGTTACTATGGATTTTCTTCCCAGTCTCAACCCCAATAGCCAGATACATACTAAAATATCACTTTTATCTTTCTTTCATATATTATGGAGAAACATCTCTGGATTCCTTTCATCTAAAATATCACCTCCAAATGCATTAGCCAATCTTTCTCTGACCACCAACATCCTTCTCCACCATTTCTTAGCACTTGCTTTCAGCTCCAGCTGGACAAACTTACTCTCCTTTTCACTTTTTAAATTAAAGTGTAGTTGACTTACAATATTATATTCATTTGAGGTGTACAATATAGTGAATCAATATTTTTATAGGTTACATACCATACAAAGTTATTGCAATATTGTTGACTATATTCCCTGTGCTGTGCATTATATCCCTGTGACTTATTTATTTTATAAATGGTAGTCTGGACCTCTTAATTCCCTTCACCCATCCCTCTGCCCCACTCCCCTCTGGCAACCATTAATTTGTTCTCTGTATCTGTGAGTGTCTTTTCATTTTGTTATGTTTGTTTGCTTGCTTTTTTAGATTCCACATGTAAGTGAGATGATGTGAGATTTGTCTTTGTCTAATTTATTTCACTTAGCATAATACCCTCTAGGTTTATCCATGTTGTTGCAAATGGCAAGATTTTGTTCTTTTTTATGGCTGAGTAATATTCCATTATATAAATATATATGTATATAAACATCTTCTTCATCCGTTCATCCAACAATGGACAGTTAGATTGCTTCCATAGGTTGGCTATTGTAAATAATGCTGCAATGAATATTGGAACACTGTGGTGTATATATCTTTTTTAATTAGTGTTTTCCTTTTCTTAGGATAAATACCCAGGAGTGAGTTGCTGGATCATATGCTAGGTCTATTTTTTAATTTTTTGAGGAACCTCCATACTGTTTTCCATACTGGCTGCACCAATTTTATATTACCACCAACTGTGCACAAGTGTTCCCTTTCCTCCTCATCCTTGCCAACACTTATCATTTGTTCTCTTTTTGATGATAGACTCTCTGACAGGTGTGAGGTAGTATCTTACTGTGGTTTTGATTTGTATTTCCCTGATGACTACTGATGTTGAGCATCTTTTCCTGTGTCTGATGGCCCTCTGTATGACTTCTTTGGAAAACTGCCTATTCAGATTTTCTGTCCATTTTTAACTGGGTTGTTTCTTTTTTGATATTGAGTAGTATGAGTTATTTGTATGATTTTTATATTAACCCCTTATTTGATATATAATTTACAAGTATATTCTCCCATTCTCCCTTTTCATTTTGTTGGCGGTCTCCTTCATTGTGCAAAAACATTTTAGTTTGATGATGTAACATTTGTTTATTTTTGCTTTTGTTGCCCTTGCCTGAGGAGACATACCCCCAAAAAATATTATGAAGACTTATGTCAAAAAACATACAACTCATGTTTTCTTCTAGGAGTTTTACAGTTTTAGTTCTTACATTTATGTCCTTATTCCATTTTGAGTTTACTTTTGTATATGGTGCAAGAAAATGGTCTAGTTTCATTCTTCTACATATCTAGTTTTCCAAAATCACTTATTGAAGGACTATCTTTTCCCCATTGTATGTTCTTGCCTTCTTTGTCATAGATTAATTGACCATATGTGTTTGGGTTTATTTATGGACACTCTATTCTGTTCCCCTGATCTGTGTCTCTTTTAGTGCCAGTACCATATGGTTTTTTGGGGGGTTTTTAAACATCTTTGTTGGGGTATAATTGCTTTACAATGGTGTGTTAGCTTCTTCTTTATAACAAAGTGAATCAGCTATACATATACATATCTCCTCCCTCTTGTGTCTCCCTCCCACCCTCCCTATCCCACCCCTCTAGGTGTTCACAAAGCACCAAGCTGATCTCCCTGTGCTATGCAGTTGCTTCCCACCAGCTATCCATTTTACATTTGATAGTATATATGAGTCCATGCTACTCTCTTACTTCATCCCAGCTTACCTTTCCTGCTTCCTGTGTCCTCAAGTCCATTCTCTACATCTGCATCTTTATTCCTGTCCTGCCCCTAGGTTCTTCAGACCTTTTTTTTTTTTTTTTAGATTCCATGTATGTGTTAGGTATTTGTTTTTCTCTTTCTGACTTACTTCACTCTGTATGACAGACTCTAGGTCCATCCACCTCACTACAAATAACTCAATTTTGTTTCCTTTTATGGCTGAGTAATATTCCATTGTATATATGTGCCACATCTTCTTTATCCATTCATCTGTCAGTTGACACTTAGGTTGCTTCCATGTCCTGGTTATTGTAAATAGAGCTGTAATGAACATTGTGGTACATGACTCTTTTTGAATTATGGTTTTCTAAGGGTATATGCCCAGTAGTGGGATTGCTGGGTCATATGGTAGTTCTATTTTTACTTTTTAAGGAACCTCCATACTGTTCTCCATAGTGGTTGTTTCAATTTACATTCCCAACAACAGTGCAAGAGGGCTCACTTTTCTCCACACCCTCTTCAGAATTTATTGTTTGTAGATTTTTCGATGTTGGCCATTCTGACTGCTGTGAGGTGATACCTCATTGTAGTTTTGATTTACATTTCTCTGATGATTAGTGATGTTGAGCATCTTTTCATGTGTTTGTTTGTAATCTGTATATCTTCTTTGGAGAAATATTGATTTAGGTCTTCTGCCAATTTTTGGATTGGGTTGATTGTTTTTTGATATCAAGCTGCATGAGCTGCTTATATATTTTGGAGATTAATCCTTTGCCAGTTGCTTTGTTTGCAAATATTTTCTCCCATTCTGAGGGTCCTCTTTTTGTCTTGTTTACGGTTTCCTTTGCTGTGCAAAAGCTTTGAAGTTTCATTAGGTCCCATTTGTTTACTTTTGTTTTTATTTCCATTTCTCTAGGAGGTGGATCAAAAAGGATCTTGCTGTGATTTATGTCATAGAGTGTTCTGCCTATGTTTTCCTCTAAGAGTTTGATAGTTTCTGGCCTTATATTTAGGTCTTTAATCCAATTTGAGTTTATTTTTGTGTATTGTGTTAGGGAGTGTTCTAAGACACTGATGAAAGAAATTAAAGATGATACAAACAGATGGAGATATATTCCATGTTCTTGGATTGGAAGAATCAACATTGTGAAAATGACTCTACTACCCAAAGCAATCTACAGATTCAATGCAATCCCTATCAAACTACCACTGGCATTTTTCACAGAACTAGAACAAAAAATTTCACAATTTGTATGGAAACACAAAAGACCCTGAATAGCCAAAGCAATCTTGAGAAAGGAAAATGGAGCTGGAGGAATCAGGCTCTGTGACTTCAGACTATATTACAAAGCTACAGTAATCAAGACAGTATGGTACTGGCACAAAAACAGAAATATAGATCAATGGAACAGGATACAAAACCCAGAGGTAAACCCATGCACAGATGGTCACCTAATTTTTGATAAAGGAGGCAAGAATATACAATGGAGAAAAGACAGCCTCTTCAATAATTGGTACTGGGAAAACTGGACAGCTACATGTGAAAGAATGAATTAGAACCATACTGCTTTGATTATTATAAGTGTGTAGCACATTTTAAAGTCATGGAGTATGATACCTCCAGCTTTGTTCTTCTTTCTCAAGATTACTTTGGCTATTTGAAGCCTTATGTGGTTTCATACAAATTTTAGGAGTATTTCTCCTAATTTGATGAAAAATGCCATAGGTGTTTTAATAAAGATTGCACTGAATCTGTAAATTCCTTTGGATAGTATGAACATCTAAGCAGTATTAGTTTTCCCATCCATAAGCATGGTATATCTTTCCATTTATTTGTTTCAGCTTCAGTTTCATTCATCAGTGTCTTTTAGTTTTCAGAGTACTGGTCTTTCACTCCTTGGTTAAATTTATTCCTAAGTAGACTGACCCTTGAACAATGCTTTGGCTAAGGGTGCCAACCCCCCAACTCAATCAAAAATCTGTGTATAACTTTATAGGTGGCCCTCTGTATCTGTGGTTTTGCATTCACAGATTCAACCAATCATGGATTGTGTAGTACTGTAGTACATATGTATTGAAAAAAATCATGCATAAGTGGACCCATGCAGTTCAAACCTGTGTTGTTCAAAGGTCAAGTGTATTTTATTCTTTGTGATGTGATTGTAAAAGGGATTGTTTTCTTGATTTCTCTTTCTGATACTTCACTATTATTGTATAAAAATGCAGCTTTAACATTTTTGTACATTAGTTAGAATAATCTATGTGAATTATTAGGCTATCTGATACTAGAGATCTAATTTTTGTGCCTTCTAATACCTTTCTTATTACCCTGACTTTTACATTAAATCAGACATTGAAAAAAAATGCAACAGATTTTTGTATATTAATCTTGTATCCTGCAACTTTACTGAATTCATTTATTAGTTCTAATAGTTTTTGGGTGGTGTCTTTAGAGTTTTCTACATATATTATCATGTCATCTGAAAATAGTGACAGTTTTACTTCTTCCCTTCCAATTTGTATGCCTTTATTTGTTTTTTTTTTCTTTTTGTCTGATTGCTGTGGCTAGGACTTCCAATACTATGTTGAATAAGAGTGGTGAGAGTGGACATCCTTGTCTTGCTTCTGATCTTAGAAGAAAAGCTTTTAGCTTTTCTCAGTTGAGTATGATATTATTGGTGGGTTTCTCATAAATTGTCTCTATTGTGTGGAGGTATGTTCCCTGTGTACCCACTTTGTTGAGAGTTTTTATAATGAATGGATGTTGAATTTTGTTAAATATTTTTCTACATCTGCTGAGATGATCAGGTGGTTTTAATTTTTTTGTTTTTTTAATGTGGTATATCACATTGATTGATTTGAAGATATCAAATCATATTTGCATCCCTGGAATAAATCCCACTTGATCATGATGTATGATCTTTTTAATGTATTGTTGAATTTGGTTTGTTAATATTTTACTGAGGATTCTTGCATCTATATTCATCAGAGATATTGGCTTTTTTTTTTTTTTTTCAGTGTCTTCGTCTGGTTTTGGTATCAAGGTAATTCTGGACTCATAGAATAAGTTTGTAAGTGTTTCCTCCCCTTAAATTTTTTGGAATAGTTTGGGAAGCTACCTGATCTTGGACTTTTGTTTGTTAGGAGTTTTTTGTTTGTTTGGTTGGTTGGTTTTTTACTGATTACTGTAATCAGTCTGTTCAGATTTTCTACTTTTTCCTGATTCAATCTTGGAGCATTATATGTTTCTAAAAACTTATCCATTTCTTCTAGGTTGTCCAATTTGTTGGCATGTAATTGTTCATAGTATTCTCTTATGATTGTATTTCTGTGATTCTGATTGTAAGTTCTTTTTCATTTCTAATTTTATTTATTTGGGCCTTCTCTCCTTTTTCTTGATGAGTCTGGCTAAAGTTTTATCAATTTTGTTTATCTTTTCAAATAGTAGCTCTTAGTTTCATTATTATCTCTTTCTGTCTCTTTTTTTCTTTTTTTAGTCTCTGTCTCATTTATTTCCACTCTGATCTTTATTATTTTCTTCCTTCTACTACTTTGATTGTTCTGCTTTTTGTAATTCCTTTCAGTATAAAGTTAGGTTGTTTATTTGAGATTTTTCTCATCTTTTGAGGCAGGCCTGTATCATTACAAACTTCCCTCTTATTACCTCTTTTGCTGTATCCATACAATTTAGAAAAATGTGTTTCTATTTTCATTCATCTCAAGGTATTGTTTTATTTCCTTTGATTTCTTCACTGATCCATTTGTTTTTTACTAGTATGCTATTTAGTCTCCAGGTGTTTGTGTTTTTTTCCAGTTTTCTTTCTGTAATTGATTTCTAGTTTCACACAATCATAAAAGATGCTTGGTATAATTTCAGTCTTTTAAAATATATTGAGATTTGTTTTGTGGCCTCCTGAAGAATATTCCATGTGCACTTGAAAGGAATGTGTATTCTGCTATTTGAGGATGGACTGCTCTGTAGATATCTATTAAATCCATCTGTTTATTGTGTCATTTAAGACCAATATTTCCTTATTGATTTTCTATCTGGATGATCTATCCATTGATGTAAGTGGGGTTTTAAAGTCCCCTACTATTATTGTAGTATTATCAGTTTATCACTTTATGTCTGTTAATACTTGCTTTATATATTAGGTACTTCTATTTTTGATTGGCCTTTTTATCATTACATAATGCCATAATTTGTCTTTTGTTATAGTCTTTATTTCAAAGTCTGTTTTGTCTGATATGAGTATTGCCACCCTAGCTTTCTTTACATTTCCATTTGCATAGAATATATTTTTACTATCCTTTCTTTTTTTTATGGTTTACTTATTTATTGTATTTATTTATTTATTTTAATTCCTTTATCTTTTTTTTCAGTTATACATATACATGTATCTATTGTTTTTCTAATTCTTTCCCCAGGGAACTCTGCTCAATATAATCCTTTACTTTCAGTATGTGTGTGTCTTTAGCTCTGAAGTGAGTATCTTGCAGGCAGCATGTAGATGGGTCTTGCTTTCTAATCCACTCAGTCACTCAGTGTCTTTTGACTGGGGCATTAGTCTATCTAAATTTAAAGTGATTATTGATAGGTATATACTTATTACCATTTTGTTATTTGTTTTCAGTTGTTTTTGTAGTTCTATGTTATTTTCTTCTTTTAGGCTTTTCTCTTGTGGTATGAAAATTTTCTTTAGTGTTATATTAGAGTTCTTTTTTCTTTGATTTTTGTGTATCAATTGTATATTTTTTCATTTGTAGTTACCATAAGGTTCATATATATCAATATCTATATCTATATATTACATACATATTATATATACACACACATTTGATTTAAACTGATAGTTATGTAAGTTCAAACACATTTTAAAATCTTACATTTTTTACTTCCCTCCCAATGTTTTGTTTTTGACATAATATTTTACATTTTTTGTGTATTTATTGTAGTTACAGTTGATTGTATGACTTTTGTTTTTTTAACTTTCATACTAAGTTTTTAAGTAGTTGATCCACTGCCTTAATATATATATTGCCTTTACCAGTGAGATTTTTTTCCTTCATATATTTTCTTATTTCTTGTTAGAGCTTTTTATTTTTTGCTTAAAGAATACTCTTTAACATTTCTTATAAGGCAGTTTAGTGATGATGAACTCTTTCAGTTTTTGCTTATCTGGGAAAATTTATCTCTCCAATTCTGAATGAAAAACTTGCTGGGTAGACTATCCTTGGTTGTAGTGTTTTTCTTTTGGCACTTTAAATATATTATGCTACTTCCTTCTGACATGCAAAGTTACTGCTAAAAAATCAGCTGATAGTATTATGGGGGTTCCCTTGTATGTGACTCTTTGTTTTTCTTTTGTTGCCTTTAAAATTCTCTTTACTTTAAATTTCACCATTTTAATTATGATATGTCTTGGTGTACATTTCTTTTGGTTTATCTTTTTGGGGGTTCTCCATGCTTCCTGGAGTTAGACATCTGTTTCCTTCCATAGGTTAGGAAAGTTTTCAGCCTTTATTTCATCAAATTTGTTTTCTTCCCCTTTATATCTCTCCTATCCTTCTGGGACTCCTATGATGTGAATGTTATTATGCTTGATGTTGTCTCAGAGGTCCCTTAAACTATCTTCATTTTTTAAAATTCATTTTTCTTTTTGCTGTTCTGACCGGGTAATTTCCACTATTCTATCTTCCAGGTCACTTACGCATTATTCTGTATCACTTAATCTGCTATTGATTTCCTCTAGTATGTTTTTCATTTCAGTTATTATATGCTTCAGCTCTGATTTTTTAAAAATGTTTTCTAATTCTTTCTTGAAGTCCTCACTGTTCCTCTCTTCCTCTCCTGAGTTCAGTGACCATGTCTATGACTGTTACTTTGAACTCTTTATCAGGTAAATTATTTATTTCTGTCTCATTACAGTTTTTTTTTTCTGGGGTTGTATCTTGTTCTTTCATTTGGAAAATATTCCTGCCTTCTCATTTTGTTTGACTTTCTGTGTTTGTCTCTATGAATTAGGTGAAACAGCGTGTCTCCCATTCCTTTGTGTAGGAGCATCTCTATGCAGACTGCATATGCCCAGTATTTTTGACAGGAGGGCTGGAGCTAAAGCAAGGGGTGGGGGGCTGGGACTTTTTCTGGGGTACATGGCTGCCACCTTGGCCAGGTGGGCTGGAGCTGGAGTCCGATGTGGGCCAGAGCTTCTCCCAGGGCACATAAAAAACCACTGCTTTGGTGGGGAGAGGGTTCAAAGTGGAGCCTGGCTCAGACCAGGGCTTCTCCCAATGTATGCTGAAGACCACCAGCCTGGCTAGATGGGACTGGAGCTGGAGTCTGTTGTGGGCCAGGGCTTCTCCAGAAATGTGCTGGAGCCAGAGCCAGATGCAGACTATGGGTCATGTTGAGGTGGCCTTGGCAAGCCAGCTAGAGTGCCAGGTGCTTTTCAACCTGCTGCCCCTGTGCTGGGACCCAGAGCGAGTGAGTTTGTGAGTTTCAGTTTCCTACAGCCTCTCCCAGTCATAAACCCCACTGGTTTTCAAAACCCATTAAGGGGGCTTATTTTCCCAGAGCCAGTCCCCAGGGCTGGAAAGCCCAATGTGGGGCTCATCATCCCTGCTCCTTAGGAAGGGCCTCTGAGTTTGTGATATCCCCTTTCTCTTTGGGATTACCCATTGAGGGTGTGGGTTCTGACTGGATTATTTCTTTCCCATTCATACCTGTCTAAATATGGTTTTTCTTTAGATCCTTAATTGTAGAAAAGCTGTGCTGCTAGTCTTCAGGTTGTTCTCATAGAGAGTTGTTCTATATGTAATTGTAGTTTTGGTGTGTCCATGGGAGGAGAGTCTTCCTACTTGATCCCATTTCCAGACTTACTCACTCTCACCAACCACTTTCATCATTACTTGTATCTTTCCTCCCACTCCAGTTTCCACTCTTCCTACCTCTGGTTAAAACAAACAAAACAAAACAAACGAACAAACAAAAAATACTACATGCCCATTTTTTATTGCCCAGTACAAGACTTAGCTTGTCTGCGAAGCTTCCGTGAAATTTCTTCAGCTGGTGTTCTCTTTCCCTCCTTTTCTAGTGTCTTGATACATCTGTGATCCACATCACATAGGTTAGCACTTCATTGTTTGAAAATTATTTCATGGGTGTGTGAACTTTGAAACATATCCTGCATCACTCTAGCACCTTGCAGACTGCTAGACATGTACAAGAGGCTTCCCTACTTATTTCTAGGCTGAAATAATTTTCTAGGTTGAATATTGTTTCCAGCTACTTCCTTATACATGTGTGGGGGGAAAAAAACAAAAACAAAAACAAAAAAACCTACACCTAATCCACTCAGAGTGATGCTCAAAATTCAATAATCACCTTGTGAAATATTCCCATTCCCCATACAATTTGACACTTTTCCCAGGAGGGTATCTCTGAACTTCTATGCTGCTAACTCTACTGCTTTGACAAATAGAGTTCACCCATTTAAACCTTCACACTTTCAGCAAAAACCCTGGGCTATATCTCATTGAGCCAGTCAGCTTCACTAATTTGTAACCAATTTTTGATTTACTAAATGACGGTGTTAAGCTAGAGGAGAGATGGAAAAGCCCCAGGTGACTGCTGACCTTCTGATTAGAGGAATAAGATAACCATACCCAATTTCATATTCATATATCTAGAGAGATTGGGTATGAAAAATTTGCCCCAGGGTTAGAAAAAGAAGGAAAGCATACGGACCAAAAATGGCATGTGGTTAAAGGACTTATGAATTAATAGGAGAGACTTATTATAACCTTCAAAATGGATAAGAAATATGCTGGTGCTGGGCTTTTCTGAAAACTTGAATACCATTCTGAGCAGGCTAGTTCTATCAGGGGACTTTTCTAAAAAGTGGAATATACTATAAACAATAAAGGATTTTGCTCCCAATGAGAGGTACAGGTGACTACTATTCCTAAAGTGTTGTGGAGAGCAGGGGCAGCTCGTGGCATGATTGTGCAATATAAGGGGTTTGATTTGGTTCTTCTCTGTCCTCCTCTATGTGTGCAGACCTGTCCCAAATCCTCTCCCTAGTCTTGCCATGGACATCTCCCATATTAACCACCTCAACCCTTGTAACTTTTTCCTCCCTTTTATGCTGCCATCACAAACTCGCTCCAACCCTGTGTGAGATTCACACTATTATCAATGGAGAGATGATTTGCTGTGTGTTCTTCCCAGAGCATATGCACTTGAACAGGGGGAAGACTGACATACCCAAGGGAGTGAGTTTCTAAAAGGCATTTTGGCCTTGGGTGTTCTCTAAACACAAATTACATTGTAGACCACCTGGCTGTTAAGACAGCCCTTGGAGACTGATTAGAGTGGGGTCGCGGTGCACAAGCCAGGTTCTTTGAAATGGCTCTGAGGAGAAGCATCAGAAACAAGCAGAAGAGCTGCATCTAGGACGAGTTAGGGCAGGTGGCCAGTCACAAGGACTGGCTGGACTGGGGGAAAGTAAGCAAGGGGAATTCTGGTGAAGAACCATTTGGTAACGAATCATGTAGATGCCATGTCTGACTCATAGCTTGCAGGGAGGGAGGACTTCTGTCTGTTCCAGAGGGGCCCCTGGGAAAATCACAATAATAAGCAGACTCAGTGGGGAATCAAGACTTTCTGTACAGTTAGGATAGTCAGAATAATGACAGAAAGATCCCAGAACTTTCCCCTTCTTTAAGTAAAAAAAGAGTACTTTTTATTTATATATGTCCCAAGGAAATACATAATTTCATCTTCAATCATATTCAGTCTTTCTTTTGATATTAATCTATTTTTATATTCACTTTGGACTAGTAATATTTCTACTTCAGAGGTTCTCTAAAACGATTGCACTGTCATTAGAGGTTGCATGTATGGGGGAATAATGTGGAAGGAATACAGATATGGTACAATGCCAGGGGTATTTGTGGACTGGAAAATACAACAACCAGAAGAGACTGCATGAGATGTGTTAGAAAGAGTCAAGGGATGAAACTGGAAGGCCATGTATGAGTCCACATGCCAAGAGGATTCACTGTTGGATAAGGAGATTGTTGCAAAGCCAACTATGCACCTTCCCCTGTGAACCTCATTCAACACACAAAGCAACCCCATGAGGCTGGTGTTTCACTACTCCTCACTTACAGATGTGGAAATGGAGGCTCAGAGATACTAAGTACCTTGGTCAAAATGAAGAGAGCAAGCCAGTGACAGAGCCAGGATTTGAACACACTCCTCCTCCATACCTCACTCTGTCCAACAGGTTTTTGAACACTGGAGACATTGAAAGAAGGATTTTGAAACATACACAGGGATATTAGTTAAATTATGGGGGACCATAAGCCTTAGGTGGCATGTGAAGGCTCATCTACTTATCCACTGCTTTAGGGAAAGTTTTAATTTGACATTACCAATAAAAAAGTATTAAATCCTAAAAGACTCTGAGAGAAGTGATTTCATACTCTTGAAAGGTAATGCTTTCTTATTTTCTGTTGTTCTTATTGTCAGAGTTGTCTGATCATTAGTCTTACCTAAGTCCTTCTAGGAAGGAAAGAATTCCTCCTGTTTAACTGAATGATAAAACAAATGCCTCCACTGCCATTTTTATTTATGGTGTAATCAGCTCAGCTCACCAGAACATGTTATAGACTCACTGCCTTTTCAAAATATGGACCATCTAAGCTTCTATATGCTCGATAACACTCTAAATGTGTTTATTCAAGCACTCTTCTCCTAATTATTATTTTTGGGTGTATTTCAAGGGACATTTAATCCATCTCTGAGTCATTTACTTGAGCTCATTCAAATCATTCAGAAATAGACTGCAAGAAATATTTGCTTTTTAAGTAGTATCAGAATCACCACATACCTTAAAATTTGGTGCATTGGCTAAGATAAAATGAAATTGCAGTTTTTAAGTGAATTTTTGAACTATGAGGTTGAAAGAACAGATTGTTAGCAGACAACAATTACTTCCTAACTTTATTTTATATGTTAAAATTTGCAGTCACTCCACAACATTTAGGAGCATACAAGAGACCAAGGAATGAGTTAATTTTGCTGGCTGCTGAAGTACTCATGGCACCATCTCTTCTGCCCTGTATTTGTGTCCCTGGATCAGTATTCATGTTTTTGCCCTGAGGGCAAACTGCTCTTTTTTCCATGCAGCACATTTCCACATGAACGTCTTAGGGAAAGTCAGTATTTGATAAAGAAAATCCAAGTCAGAAATAAATCATAATATTAAGTTACAGAGGGGGAACATTGAATACTGAACAACTGGTATACCAGGATAACACAATTTAGGGCAGCTGTAAGTAAAATCTAGGTCAGCATCAGGAAGCCATGTAGGGTGTTCCTTGCTGAAAAGAGAGTTACTATGTAAATCAGAAATCAAATGAAGAGTAAATGCAAGATATTTATCCCACCTGAAGATCAGTTAGTCTTATTAGAGCCAAACAAATTATATTTTTCTCTGTGATGTTGGCAGTGATAAATAAAAATTGTGATCTCTCAACAGGGATGTGTCCTCCAAGCCTGTTATTGAAATTGTTGAAAAAATAGAAAAAGCCCTCAGTAGAATAATGCAACAGCCAGGGGTAGATCTCAGGATATTTTAGATATGGGGCATATTGTAAACTGAATATCTGGGGTTTTCCTTTGGATTTATGGACAGCCACAAACGTTCTAAGGGCCAAGGGTGATCTTTTCATCCCAGGTTAAATTTTTCTGCCGGCCATACAGCAAATTATCCAATCTCCCCAGTTGAATGTATTAAGTCCTGAATGGCCCGGCCCATCTTTAGTTCTCAAACTCTCTTCCAGCCACTCACTTACAAGCAGACTAAATTTTCCAGAGTAGACTATGATCTTTTGGATTCTGTGGCACATCCAACTGGAAAATCTTTTTGGCTCCTCTATGCCCCATAACATTTTACTAATCTAATCAGACTGGCTGACTAAAGCCACAGTTTAGTTATCTTTACACTTCTAAGTCCAAGAAAAGGACCCAGAACCCACTAGAAACTGCTAGATAAATATTTTTAGTATGATGAATAAAAAGCTTCATGACATGACCTAGTAATAAAAATTTTCCACAACATTTTCAGCCAAGAGGGACCGAATACAATTTTCAAGGCTTTGAAAAAGAACCTACCTCACCACTCATTTTATTAATACTCCTGTTACTTGGTTAGGGGTGAGGCCAAAACTTTGCACATATTCTAAGAAATATCATTGCAAGTCTGGAAATGGAAAAAAAAAATAACACAAGCCCACAGCTGGAAGCTGGATGATGACTTCTCAGCTGATGCTTGCATTTGGTATGAAGGGTGAGCTTGCAGAAACTCCAGTGCTCAGATTCCACAGTTATATAGTCACACTTATTTAAGAAATATGTTAAAGATCAAGCTGAAATTACTTGCTGCAAATGGGTGCTGTATTGAAATGACTCCTGGGGAATTTTAGCTTTTTATCTTGGCAACTATCCACAAGTTGGCAAATATTCACTGATACTTAATATGTGTCTGTGTATAGGGCCAAACACCAACTGTTTTCCTACACTGGTAGTCCCCAAAATTCCAGAACTACAATTTTTTCAGTAGAAATAAGAAACAACTCTTTTTCAGGAAACATAAATTAAATACCAAGTTAGGAGCCTTTACATTTTGAGGATATTATGGAGACTATCCTGTGCAATTTTGAAGTAATTTGAAGTAATTTGAAGATATTGTGCTATGAGGTAGACCAATGTCTCCATCATTGTCCTCTATTGAAAGAGGAAAAATCAATTATTCTTCCCAGCATCTTGCCTTCCTAAATCCTGCTGAACGTATGCGATGGCAATCTTCTTTGGGGAAATTTTATCATGGTGGGAAGGGGGCATTGCCAATACAGTGGCATGAATAACTATTAAAGAAATATAAGCTGAGAGCTCAGAGGGAAATCTATTCTGGCAAGAATCTCCCGGGAGGAATTATCGTTTGCTTAAAGAGTTAAAACCTTCCCTCACCACTGCACCCCCTATATGTGGCCCGGTCATGAGGAAACCTTCATGAAGACAGCCAGATGAAGTGATTAAGCCTTTCTCCAAATTAATCGTGGATTCTTTAGGCTTTGCCTTTCTGATAAGCAAGGGGAGTTGCAACCCAGTTCTATCTTGCAACAGGAAATAAAATTGCCTTTCTCAGAAGTGTGCATCCCCAGGGCCTTTGTGATGAATCAGCTTACATAGATTCCTTCTTTGACCTTATTAAGGGCAGACACAGCAGATAATTTTAATAATGCAGCCTTCACTAGATCCAGGGTATTGCTTCCAAAGGCTGCATTGCTGAAAACACTAATTAATGTTGTTTCTTTGGGGAGGGAGCTGGGGAAGTAGTCAGAAGGTAGAACAGTTTTACCAGAGCTTGGACGATAAAATGCTGGCCTTAATTTTCCTTTTTCTTATCTGTCTCCTCACACTATGAATCAAATGCAGCACATCTAGCCTGGCCTGTGGAACCATAACCAGACAACAATCAATGGATTCCTAATGAGAACAGCCAGCCAAGCAGCCACAATAATCACCTTTTGGACAATCAATATAGAAGAAAATGTGAAAAGAGTTTGATATCAGGTATTTCTCTAATCCTCACTAACCACCCCTAATTAGAGGGGTATGGTATGAATCCCAGAGATCTTTGATAAGTAGACATTACTGGAATCTTTTCAAATAATTACAGGATTAAGATGCATGAACCACATGGCTTGGGATATATGAAATAGCAGGGGCCGAGAACCACATGTAGATTTGAAGGGAGGAGCCTCTATCTTTCCTTGGTTCTAGATATGACAAATCAAGTGCCCAGTTTAATTAACCTTACCAGAAACAAAGATTTGAAAAAAAAAAGTGTATTTGTTCAAAATATCAACCCATAAGTACAACTAAAGCAACAACCAAAAAACTTATACTACCTCCTTCCCAACAGCCAGAGAAAGAGCCAGTGATTGACTGAGGTCAGCTTCAGCCAGACACCCAAATTTCACATGCCGGCTGCAAATCGCTCTCAGAGCCTGCTGCGCCGTTCCTGGATTATTCTGCTGCAGCACATTCCTTTTGAAACAAGAACTCTGACTTCTGCTCAACACTGAGTGCAACAGAGATCAGAGTGTGGAAAGTGCTTTTTCTGAACTCTACATATGCAACAGAATGAAATAGAGGTTCTGCCACCAGCTCTGTGACATTTGCCAAGTCATCTAACCTCTCTGAGCCTCAGTTTCCTCATCACCAAAATGAGGGTGTGATAAGCACACAAGCTCCTCTTAGATTTAAATTCAGAGTCTACAGGGATCTGAGCAGCCTGCTTATAGTTTCATTTTTACTTGGAAGTTCATTCTCTTCACTATGAGCTGCAGCTGAACACTTGGCAGATCTGACCCTGCTGTCCCTCCAAAGGAAGCATGAAGCCAAATGAGAACTAGCTAGGGATGGTGAAAAAAAAAAATCAGATAAACAGTAGAAAATCAGAATAGCTTGGCTATTTCCAAATCCCACATCTATATGATGGCTGTCACATAAACAATACATTCAGATAATTCACTGAAGGGTTTCTTTTTTGTCCTAATGTTTTGGTGTTGTACAAACCAAATCAACCCAAATTACACTGCTAGCTCCCATTTCACTCTATATTGCTGTTATCAAGGAGTGAAAATAAACACTCTGGTTGCTGCAAAAAGTCACAAACTAGTGAGAACCAAGACATTAACTAAGGCACTTGGAACATATCACTTCTTCCAGGTGTTTCATTTCTGTTTGGCAACCAAGAAACTGGAGCCAGATCTTGTACTTTGGAAGAATCAAAAAATGGTTAAATGATGTAAGTACTTTGATTCAAAGGTCTTTTTATATCACTGCACATGGGGCCAGTTCAAGGAGGTACAAGTTGAAGGGTAGCAGAATATGCCAGCTCCAAATATGCCATTTTGGAATATTGATTATTTTGAGCTACAAACGCTTGAAAAACAACTGCAGGGTGATGGTTTCTCTGAACTCCCCTTATCTGCCTAAAGACAGATCTTCCAAAAGGAACTCAATTGTCATAAATCCCCTTCCCAGGAGTTTCATCCACCAGAGAAGATTGACTTTTATCATGGGAGAGGAGACTAGAAGTCGACACCACACCCAGACACAGTGTGTCACAAAGTGTCATACTCCTCCATCTATTCTAAGAGCCCATTCATCTTTCCAAAATCATTTACTCTCCCCTAAGAGGCCTACACCTCCTCCCTCTTTTCTCTCTAAGATGGTATTTAATCCTGAATTATAAAGCTACTTCTTCCGGCTATTCATTTTTTCTTGGGTACTTCGCATGATTCACATACTAATAAACTTCTATTTGTTTTTCTCTTGTTAATCTATGTTTTAGTACAGGAGTCTCAGTCAAAGACTCAGAAGGGTGGGGGGAAATTATTTTTCCTCCCCTACAAAGCTTTGTGGGATGCAGCCTGGGTTCATATTTTATGAAATCAGAAAAGTACTGGGTCAGCTAAGAGTGGCCAGTGGGTAGCTAAGTTCTAAAAGATCCCATTTTTTACATCCTCTTGCCTAGGGTTACCGTATAATTTGTCTGCTAGTCAGGACACTTTTGAGACTGACAAGGGACTTTATTAATAATTATACCAGGTCAACAGAAGCAAATGAGGACAGAGTCAGGCAAACAGAACTATGGTCACCCTACTCATGTCCCATAATATGAAGGTTCTGAGTAACTAAAATTCACCGACCTCTCCAAAACATTTGAAGATTCCCCAACCAAGAATTCAAGGACTACAGCTGTGTTGTATTTTTTGTATTCGATCCTTCCCTCCTTCTTTCTTCCCCCTGTCTTTTCCTCTCTCCCTTCCTTCCTTTCCTCATTCCTTCCTTCCTTCCTTCCACCAGTATGAATTTAGCACTACTAGATACTAGTTCCTGTGCAGAAACTGACTATAAATCAGAAATGGTCTCTGCATTCACGGGGCAGATGTTCTGAGGGAATACCAACATTAATAAAATAATCACACAGAAAAACAACTGAATTATGAAAAGGCTACAAACAAGGTTCTGGTGCACAGTGCTTAGGATATGTATATACATCACACAGTACTCAATTAGAGTCAATAAGTAGGCTGGGATGCTGCTGCAAATAATGAGTCATGATGGTCATCTCAATGAAGGCACCATCTCTCTGCTGTTTAAGCCATATAGACAACTGAATGCTCCCTAAGAAAACTTCACTTTCCAAATTTGTTTTCATTAATCCCAAGAGTATCAAGGTTCTGTGATTTGATCTTCAGTTTAAAATAATGCCATAATTTCAGTCACTTTTATCCCCCATATATTTTGGTAACTTGGAGACAGCCAAGGCTTTCCATCTCAGAGGCAAGGAAAGCAATTGTTTTTTTCATAATATGGTTGAGGAAATAAAAAGCTTTGGCTTACTGTCTTTCCTCCTTGAAAAGCAGGCACTCTATAAGTGTATGTATGTGGATGTAAAATTGCATCACCACAGAGCTGAAGGCAGAAATTCTCATAGACCACTGGAGAGGAAAAAAATCCTTCACCAAACTCAACTAATAGAGGTTCAGTATTTAAAGGCTTTATTTTGAGCAAGTGTATAAGCACAGACTATGCCTTAGTAATAGTGCCTTTAAATCAAGAGCAAGATGCACTAGCATTTACCCAGAATACTATGGTGCATCCAAAAAAAATAAAGCCTGGACTCAAACTGGCCCCTTAACCACACCAGTTAGGATCATTACCAGTTCCTCTGACAGATGAACTGAGGACCAATTTCAGGAACTTTTGCTTTTAACCAGGTGATATACATTGCAAATAGTCATTTTTTTCCCACAACAACAAAAAAGAATTATTGTCTTTTTAAGTCTTAGCTTAACAAAATAAGAGATCCCTTTGATATAGTTGAACTAATCAACTCCATGTTAACATTAGAGGAAAATCCAGGTATGTGGATACCCAGGTAAGAAGAGCCTTGACAAATTGTTTTAATTGGCCTAATTTCTACCTGGATGGCCAATCACTTTCAATAGCCCATAGCACATTGATATTGTAGTCAATAATTTTTACAAAACCATTCTAAGGGAGAAAAATTTTAAATTTTTATTTATATTTCTATAATTTCTTTGTACATTTTATAATGTTCAGATTAGAATAGCAAAGTATGTTGTGTTATGAATAAGTAAGGATAATTGGAATGCATGTCAAAAAGTGTTTAGTGCTGGGATGTGAGATTTAAAAATCTGGCAGCCATTGCTCTATACTAGCAGTTCCTTAAAACTGTATTATGTCTTATTTTGCCCAGTTAAATTGTTAGAAAACAGCAGACTGTCCATTGAAATGATAGAGGAGGGAAAAGAAGGATGAAGGGAAGGGCTCTTGGCTAGTATCTCCATATCGAGAAGACAGGTTTAGATTATAACCATAGGTCTACATGTGCATTTTTGTAAAGTGCCTGTGTTTATTATGAACAAAGTTCATTCTTTATTTTGCAACATCTAAGCTTTTTAAACATCCTGAGGTGACAATGTATGATAAAAAGTAGAACTAGTGAATTAACCAATTTGTAAATACCTTTTTAAAAATAATTGATAGAAAAGCAGCATCTAAGACATGGAATTGTTAAACCATCTCTGAGTCAGGACTTGTTCATTATGTTGACAACAGAGGGGCAGAAGGAAGTGTAAAGGGAGGGATGTATGTGGCTGTGTTCACATTTACATTTTGATGATAACCATTGATGTGTGTGCATCTATTTTGGCTCTACTATAGGAGTACATTGTTGAGTAATTCAATGGAAACATACTTCCTTGCTAATATTTTAATACTACAGATGGGATAATGAATTCTCTTAGAAACACTAAAAAAAAAGGAAAAGAAAATAGTAGACAGTTAATAAATGTATGTTGAATAAAATAATGAATGAAGTAATAAGTGCACATGGCTATGACATTTGTGTTCCCATACTCTGTATCAGCCCATTTTTATTGATTAAACATAAAACCTGATCATAAGTAACAACTTCAGTGAGGTCAGTTTTCAGGCTCCTTCCATACAGGAGACATAGCCTGACATCACCACCCTCTCATCTGTCACCAGATCCCTTTGGAGGTGGTCCTGATACCTGCTAAAGAATGTTGGCTCTTCTTATTTTCAGGCTCACTACAGCACAGACAGCCTTGAACCTTATTGTACTGGGGAAGGAGGAATCAGCTGGAGAAAGTTTTAACCTCTGAGAAGGAAGGTAGTTGTCTGGTGGAGACAGAAAATTTATCCAGTCCAAAGCACACTTCTCTTCCCCCCGGCATAACCCTGTCCTTTCCCACTCTGCCTCATTCTGGCTTTGTTGTGATGCCCACAAGCAATGGGGCGTGGCTTTTGCTTTCTTAACTCCCCTCTGCTTTTATTCTCCCTTCCCCACCTGTGAGAGACCCTCAAGAGGAATGCTCTGCAGAAGAATAAAAGAATGAGGACAATATTCATGAACCAACCAATATGGAAAGATTCCCAATAAATACTGCATAATAACAAAAAGCAAGACACAGAATGTTGTATATGGACTATGGGGAAATATATATATAACAAAAAAGACACAGAAATGATAAACCAGAAGCTTTTAAATGATTACATGAAATTGAAATTGGTGAGGGGGGAATGAAAGCAAGACTTTCTGTATATACACTATATATTTCTTTGACTTTTTAATTATATAGACATATTAACTTTTAAAGAAAACTAAATTAGAAAAACACCTCAAATTGAAACAAATGAAGCTATCTATATATCAAATTGGTAACAGTGAAAAGATTTCACTCAAAGGACTTGAAAACACAGTATTTTTTTTTTTTTTTTTTTTTTTTTTTGGCCATGCTGCTTGCAGGATCTTAGTTCCCCAGCCAGGGATTGAACCCAGGCCATGGCAGTGAAAGTGCCGGGTTTTAACCACTGGACCACCAGAGAATTCCTGAAAAGACAGTATTTTGACTGTGAATACTTATGATATTATAATATTATAATACAGTATGAGATATTCTTAGGAAAAATGAAGCATACCAAAAAAAAAACACCCCACTTTGTTGGTTTTTAAAACTGGCATCCATATTTTCAAACTTTTAAAAATATATTGCATATCAAAATAAATTATGTTAATTGTTTTATTAATCAAAACTTTCAGTGTAAAACAAAGAATACAAATATAAAATAAGAAAAAGTGAAAACACTCTGATGTAAACATTTTAATTTAAATGATAAATGTGAGCTCATGACTTTTTAAATATATATTTAAACACTTCAGAAACTTCTAGAAGTGATGTAATCTCAACAGCAATTAACAGCCCTTGTGCCCAGGCTGTGGCTTCTATTACCGTTCTCCATGGAAAGAAACCAAGGCTCCTTGAAGAAATGGTTGATTCCAGTCTAAGAGGGAAAGGGAACAGGTAAATCTGGGACCTCTTTTGCCAGAAAGCAAATGTGCCTGCAAAGATTCATGGGGTTATGTCAAACATCTGGGAGCCAATATGGAGAAGGTACCACTGGTCAAAGTTGAGACACTTTAGACCTCAAAAGAGAATAATGAGTTTAGTGGATTGAAACAGATTGAATCAATGAAACATCAATGAGTGCATAATGATACTATAAAAAAGAAAGTCATAGAAAACTCATTAGTCACTATTTGAGGTAGGTATTAACACAACTCCTCTCTGAAGATTAGGAAATAAAGGAAAAGAATTGATCATTTATCTTGCTTTCCTGGCAGGAATTGGGTTTCAGGGTAATAAAATCGCCCACTTGGTGAGCAAAAGCTCTTCTTTACATAGGAATGTCAGCTAAAAAATGAAGGAGTGGTGGAATTGTAAAAACATTTTAGAAACTCTAATTAAATTAACTGCTTCAGGCAATGTTTATCAATTGGTGTCAAAACCAGCAGGTGAATGTTTTGTACAGTAATACATTCATATAGTGCAAAGTAATACTACACAGATTACTTTCTAGTCCCAAGAGAAAAACATAATTCTACAATGGAGGGACTGAATTGCCCTCATTAAATTTAATCTAGAGGCCAATATCAGTATCATTAATGATAGGTCAACCCAATATTATGTGTCTTCTGGAAAACTACAATATTATATACCTAAACTCAACTGAAAGCCAGAAATGTTTAACTTGAATCCATTAAGCCTTTTGACATAACCTGCAGTATAACGGAAATATGTGGGCTATATTACATCACAGCCAGACAAAGGCAGAAGGTAGTACATTCTACAGGGCAACTGACCTGTTCTTTTTAACAAGTCAGTGTCATACAAAAAAAGCAACAGTGGTGTTATGCTGAATTAAAAGACACCAGAGGCAAAAGTGTGATGGTAAATGTTTCACACCCAGTCCAGAGTGATAGGGATTTGCAGTGTTTGCTGATTTCCATGTTGTAAACAGCCCCACCAAGGTAATTTCAGGGTACTTGTGTGACATCAAACAGCTCACAAAATCTTTAGCACACAGTCGGAGTCAGCTATGGCATGCCACTGCTTAGAGGACATTGCCTGGTTCCATGTGGTCCCAGATTAATCCTGGAGAAACCAACTGTAAAAGTTACTTGAATGTCATTTGGGAGAATGTTTGATGAGTTTACCATCTAATAAAATAAAAAGGTGGACATCACTACTGAAAAAAGAAGCAGGTTGCCGAACAACATATGCAGTATGATCTCACTTTGGTGTGAAACGTCGTAGATAGGAATAGATGGATATGCAACAAGTTGTGAACAACGGTCACTTCTGAGTGATGAAAATGTGCTGGTTTGGGTTTTTTTTCTCTAAAATTTAGCAATACAACTCTACTTGTGCTCTAACATTTGGCTGCAATGTCACAGAAATATTTTAAAAACAGAGATGATAAATGAGGCAAAAAACAGCTTGGAGCAGGGAGGTATCATGATGGATGGTGTTGGAGGGACTGATGTGTCTGTTCTCATCCTTCAAGGAGCCAGTTTTGGGCATGGGTCCTGATTGAGGCCTCTGAAGTGGAAACTGGCTGCATCTGTGGATGTTCACAAATAAAATAAGAATTCCCAGCTCGTAAATTTGCCCTTCTTTCTAGTTCTCTGACACCACTGCAGCCCAGTCCATTGTGAGTTTTCCCTTAGCTCCAGTCTGACAGAGCACTTTGTAATTTGTTTGTTCACTTGGTCACTCACTTCTTCACTCTGCCACTCTTCTTGATCCCCAGCTCCTTGGCAGGCTTGACACAGACACTGGGCTTGGAAAGATGGAGGCGTGTGCCCTGCCCTCAGCAACTCACTGGGGATCCAGCATATTCCTCTTACTCTTCTCTATTATGGGACTAGGTGTTCATAAAATAATTATGAACTACAAGATGAACTGACTGTGTAATTATAACTTCCTAAGGTTTATTACATACCGACCAGTGTAGGACATTGGTTTTTTGACCCCCTCAGTACAAAAATAGGAGATATACATATATATTTATATATATGTAGATATATATCTATATAGCTATATATATGTAGATATATAGCTATATAGCTATATAGATATATATTTGAGCATCATCTCTCAATACACACATATTTCTTTATCTATGAATTGTATATATGTTACATACCACCATGCAATATAATACATCTGCATTTTTCTTATATTTACTTGATAAATTATTTTATTTCTATGCCTCTGGAAAACACCAGTCTAAACTATCATTCTTTTGGCCCCTTTTCTCCTTTCTGCTCTCCTTCCCAAATCCACATAGACAAGTATAAAATTCTCATAATAATGAAGAAGATATGAGAATCATCACCACCTTGATTTAAAGTCAATTTTCCCAGCCTCCTCCCCCTCTGCCCTACATGTGGAGGAAATGTCATCTGATGGGCTTGCTCACATGTTTCCCACTCACACACACTCATACCTCTTCGATCTGGAATGTGAGCCAAGTAAATATAGCTTTGTTACCACTGCATAAATAATACCAGCCACAACGCAGCTTCTAAATGGCTCCAGATGGGCACCCTTCATGCTTCCAGAGAGGAAATAACTTTGAGCTACTGTCATTTCAGCAGAGAGCTTACTCCGTGATTTCATCTGGATGAAATAAGGAAGAGCTATCAGGACTTGTCTATTATCCACGCAGGTAAGATAGGAATAGAAACATCCTCTCTGTCAAGTTGAATGGCCTCATGCTTTAGCACTCTTAGACTCTGGTTTATCATCAAGATGTCTCAGGTTTTAAATGAAATGTCAAATATAATTTGCCTCCAGATTCTCAAGATATATGATTGCCCTTGGAGGAAACTTGATAACTCAGCATTCTTGTGTCAAATGTGTATCTACCTGAAAGGGCACTCTATAAAGCTGGTGCCCCACTTTTCCTCCAGCACATAAAAACCCTCAGCCAGCCTGATGAGCCAGGCTCCATTCCTTGTTTTAATGTGCATGAGACTCCACAAAGAAAATTTTTATGTCCATGAAGCAAAGACCACTGTTCAGAGTTCTCTTTGAGAATCTAATCTGCACAGAATATGAAAGCCCAGTATTAAAATGCAGAGACTTTCAAAATCTTGGAAACAGGTGGCCATAGAAATGACAACAAACCACACATATTCCCTTCCTTTCAAAGTCTTCTGAGTCCCTCATTTCACTGCCTCTAATTTGGGGTTACTTTTCTTTATTTATGGGAGAATCAGACTCAGTCCCAAAATCCAACTAAAAAAAAAAGTAAAGAAAATAAATATATAGCATCCTTCTTCTTTGAAGCAAAAGAAACTCACAGCTTAAACTTGGAAGTGCAGAGGGGCTGTTATTCGCTAAGCAGCTGTTGGACTGTGGAGATAAGGTAGTGAATGCAATCAAAAGACTCACAATCTGGTCCAAAGTGATTTTTGAAAACTAACACAGTAGATATCGAAATCTGTCAGCCTGAGTCTTGAGTAGACATAAACATTTTGGTGGAATTTGATCTGTTGCCAAGGGCCTTTCTCTCACTGACACACTGCAGTGTCAGAAATTCCAAACTACAGCCAGTGTGCTGAATATAAATATGCCGTGAAGTGTGTCTGTGGGAGGAGCAGTGAACCATCCTGTTAGGAACATACCAACTGCTCTTTATTGAACACCTACATGAGCCTGACAGTTCCAATCCATTACTTCGAATCCTCAGACCAGCAAAGGAAGGTGCTATGCTTTGAATTGTGTTCCCCAAAACATGTGTTGAAGTCCTATCCCCAGTACCTCAGAATGTGACCTTATTCAGAAATGGTGTCTTTACAGAGTAATCATGTTAACTTGAGGTCTTTAGGGGCAAGCCCTAGTCCAACATGACTGGTGTCCTTATAAAAAGGGGAAATTTGGACACAGAGACAAACACACACAGTGGGAAAATAATGTGAAGAAGCAGGGAAAATACCATGTGAAGATAGAGGATTGCAGTGATGCACCTTCAAGCCAAGGAATGCCTGAGGACACTGCAAGCTCAGAGAGAGTCAGGGAGCAAAGCCTTGTCTAGTGTCTTTAGAGGCAGCACCGGCTACAAACATGTAGATTTCAAACTTCCAGGCTCCAGAACTGTGAGATAATACCTTTCTATTGTTCTAAGCTGTTCAGTTTGTAGTATTTTGTTATGAAGCACTAGCAAATACAGCGACAGATATCACCATTCATATGTTGCAGATGTAGAAACTGAAGCAGAATTCAAATTCAGCTCTGACTTCAGAGCTCATACTCATGCCACTATAGCAGTATTTTCAAACTGACTTCCATGGGACTGGGATTCACAGACAGATGCCCAGAATTCAAAGCATTCAATCCAAAAAATTCTGAATTGTCTATTTACATTTCAGTTGTTTTTAAAATGATGAATATTCATAGGCTTATCTTAATGACCATCTAATAACCAAACATTACCCCATGATTTCTGTGTTCAAGTTTGTGTTGTGTTGGTGATGGAGTTGGTACCAATTGGTACTTCTTTAATTTTTAATTGTCCCAGAGTAATGGAAAAAGAGTATAGCATATTTATTATGTAAATAATAATTTTGGCACTATGTGAATTCCAAATAGCATCACAGCTGTTTTTATGAAAAAATGTCACAATAGCTGAAACAGAGGAACTGTGGGCAAACTGAGTCATCATCACACAACACATAATAGTACACTCATGCTGACTTCAAAAGGAGTGTGCCTTAGCAGTCAGAGACATAGTGATGCCCAGAAAAACCTTTATTCAAACATCATCACATATGAGTAATATTGTTAATGTAAGTTTTATTAGAGTGTGTATTTGTTTCTCTTTAACTAAAAACTTTATTATGTTTATTATTTTGCTAAAAACTAGAGACATTAAAAAACGTATCTACTTTTATCTACAAGAGGTAGGAGAATTTATCAAGGTGTTAAGTTGTTTGCAGTCTACGTTACCCACCACTTTTGTTCCAGAGGTTATTCAGGTGCGTTGTGTTCTCTCACATCAGGAACATTTGTGGGGCCCAAAGTGGAGCTACTAGAAGACCACATCATACAGGGATTTTTGTAAAGACCTCACTTAGTTAGGAGATAGGCTGAGTACACCAGCAGGGTAAGGAAGGAGGCAAAGTTTCTCACCAGGGATAGAGGAGGATGTAGAGAAAATGATGGCAGATTTACCCAAGTTTGGGAGGACATAAGTCTCTGAGGGTCCCTCAAGTAGTGGGATACATGTTCTACTCCTTCTCAGGACAAGGCTTGGTGTACCTTGGAGATTTGGATACTAGGAATCTGGGATCCAATTCCTGGGCCCCAAATATGGTCTAGAGGGAGCAGAGCAGTAGACTTTAAGTTGCCTTGAGAACTTGGATGAGGCCATCTCATTGATTTCTAATAAGGCCAATGGCTTACATGCTTTGTCACTGCCTAAGATGCTCCCAAGACCTTTTCACAGCCTTTAGTAGATGTGTAAGCTGAGCCACAAGGAGCCCTAATAAGACTAAGTTTCAATTTCCTGTTGGCCTGGCAGGATGAGGGTCTTATTCAATCTGAACTAAAGTACATAAAATAAAGGAACATATCTGTCACACTCAAATAGTCTACATACTTATTTAATTAATGTTATAATTTAAAATTATCTAGGTCAATACTTTGGGTCTGAATTATTTTCTCCTTCTAAAAGAAGCCTGAATATTACTAGGTTTCAGAATGCATGGCATTACTCAGAGTTATCTGCTATGGTAGTAACTAATGGCTTAGCATGAGTTAATCTACCTGCTAGCTAGCTAGCTGTCACCTTGGAAACTGATGAGCAGAGCCCCAAGGGATGGGGCAAGTGGATTCATAGACTTAAATAACAATTCAAGATAACAAGAGAAGAAATGTCACAGATAGTTCATGATTATTGTCAAATGAGTTACAAACAATATCTGTTTAAAAATAAGAGCTCCCTGCATTTCCTCATGTTAGAGCTTTATAGAGCATTTTCAGATACCTGCTTCACTCTTACTATAGGATGTGAACCTGCTCCACCACCACCATCAAATAAATAGTTTGCCAACTATTTACCACTGTCTGTTACCCCTCTAGAGGGGAACATAGAAGGTGAAGAGATTCAAGAACACAAGACAACAGGATAACTAAGGAAGATGTAAGAGAGTAAAATTTTGAAGGTAAATAAGATCACCTGAGGGGCCTGGACAAGGTTTTACCTCCACTAACGGCCCTGAGTTCCACACAGCCAATTTCCAGATGATAACTGAACCTCTTTCTCCAACCAGCCCTCCTCTCCACGTCTATCCTGCCTAAAGCAGACCTTTGTTATTGCTCATCTGGCCTGGCACAAGTCTCTTAACTGTTCTTCCTGCTCTCCATCCTAGGCACCTTCTGACTAGCAAGGATATCACATCACCCCCCTTCCTATGGTTCTTCAGTGGCCCCATGTCCCTACACTCTGGCTCCAGGTAGCTTTGCAGCCCTGACGCCCCTTCCCTTCCCCACAGACCTGACTTGCCAACTTGCTGTGCTTTGAGTTCACCAAACGCTCTGTCATCAGGCTTTTTCTCACCCCCCTGCCTAGAGTTTCCTCCTCACTGTCCTTCCAGAGGTCACTCCTCCTGGATGCCTGGATGCCTGAGACCCTCCTGCCATTCCTCCCCTTGAACTGGTTTATTGTCTGGCTCCATTAACAGATATCAATGTGGTTCAGAATACTTTGTATTTAATGGGGTGTGTCCTGTTGTCCCAGAATCTAGGCTAAAACTGAGGACAACAAAGAAGTACTCACACATTCTAAAGAGAAGCTGAAGACCACTAAACCATCCAGGCTGTAAAAGAACTCTAGAAATGTGAAAGAGTTTCAGTAAACAAATAGAAAGTTGTTGGCTTTTCTCAACCAATGGGCTGAAGGAAGGGCTCGAACAGCATTATTTATAGATCTTGGGTGTAGTTGCAGGAAGGGGAGGCTGGAACCCTCTTCCCCAGGAGGATGCTTAACTTGTCACAGAATCACAGGCATCATGGCAGCCAGGGATCCAAGTGAAACACAGAGTAAGCTTTCTTGGGAGAGATTGAGTTGGGGACATCTGTGGAGACAGAGACTGAAACCTGCTTCCCACCCTGGAGGACTCTGACATCGGGATACCCAGAGCAGCCCAGGCTGACAGTGAGAGGGCAGCAGGCACATCAGAAAAGTGTTGGGCATGACAAGTGTATGAGAGTTTCCTGAGAACCAAGTGCAAGGCTGAGAGGATGGCCAAGTGGGAGGCAACTGGATGATATCCTGCCCAAGAGGGCTGCATGCCTATAGATTCACCTCAGAGGGATTGGTGTTAGAAAGGAGTTGCCAAGGGTCATCCAGAGAGTGTGGCCCCTGTATTCGGAAACCACACTGAAGAAATCCCCATGTTGGAAGTGGGGTGGTGGCACTGGGCAGCAGTTCCTGTGAACAACCTACACCGTGCCTCCCGCAGCATTGGGACATCTGCTACAACTAAGGGCATGGATGTTGGCCTTACAAACCATCAGCCATGTGGTTGTTGCTTCCCTTATCTTTGCAATGTCTAAACCTGATCTTACCTCTCCTGGACTCCACCCCCAACCCTGGAGGAACATGAAGCAGAACAGGGAAAGGTGATGGAGAAAGAATAGATCAGACTGCCAACCCCCACACCCACCCCTGGTCACCAAGACACAAGTTAACATGCTCCGAGTGAATAAGAAAAGCTTTAAACTAAAATAAACCTTGGAGTTTTAAAAGGGACAGAATTAGGCTTTTGAATGTTAGAAAGGGACTTTACACTGTCAAAAAGGAGTAAAAGGAATTGGACAGCTATGGAATCTGCCCAAGATGTCATCAAGAGGCAAAGAAGGGAAATGAGACAAAGCATGATGAAGGAAATGGTAAGATAATAACAAAGCCGTTTCCTGTTTACACGCTACAAAGTTCAGCCCAAGTAATAAATGTATATTATTTTTTATGTATATATGTAAAAAATGTGTGTGTATGTATGTGTGTGTATGTATAAAGGAGATGTATGTATGTATGTATGTATACATACATACCTTATTAGTCTGTAGCTTTTTGAGGCAAGAGGCTTATTTGTTTATTTTTATACCTTCAGCCACTGGCACACTGTTTATGGTGAGATGAAATGAAGGGCCACCTGGGTAGATACAAACATATTCTGCCTGGCACATCCACAAGTGTCAGACTGTCAGACACAGCAATCCTGGGACCACATTTTGTTCTCTCCTCCCACAACAGTCGCTTCTAATCAACACTGTGAATCAGGTGGGATCCTAAGAGGGTCTGGAGTCATTTCATCCTCCCAACTCTACTCGTCTTCCAAAGGCCCACAAGAGATGGGATGATAAATCCTATGGCCAGGAACACACACTAATATGTCATTCACCCCCTTTATCTGAGGGTTTCCACCTGTTAGTTGTGCCCAAGTGACAAATGTTTTCAATAAGAAAATGGAAACTCCCAAGTCATCTTTTACAAAAATGACTTCCCTGCACAACCAGGCTTGTGTGACATCCCAGCAGTAAATGCAATTTCTATAATAGAACTTGAAGGCAAAGTGGGCAGAGAGAAGGAGGCAGCTTTGGAGTATTTTTCTGAGTAGACTAATTAAAGGTATTGTTCAGGTTACCCATTGCTGTGCAGCACACTACCCCAAAATGTAGTAGCTTGAAATGACTATTTTATTTGGCTCATGCATTGTGGGTCAAGAATTTAGGAGAGACTGGACTGGGGAGTTGAGCTCTGAACCATGTAGCATCAAATGGGGCAGCTGAGGAAGAAGGGTTCACATCCAATATGGTATCTTGGCTTACAGCTCTGAAGTCTGGGCAGGATGCTTGGCAGTTGGTTCTGGAGGATTATTGGGAGCCCAGCTGTGGCTGTCAGCCAGAGAGCTGACATTTGGTCTCTCTGTGTGGTTTGGGCTTCTCACAGCAGGTGGCCAGGTTCCAGAGAACTCATTCCCAACAACAAATGTACCAAAAGGTCCAGGCAGATGCTATAAGGCTTCCTATGACTAATCTCAGAAGTCTCAGAACATCATCTCTGCCACATTCTTTGGGTCAAGCAAAGCAAGTCACTAGGGGAGCAGAATTAGACTCCATCTCTCAATGACAAGAATAACAAAGCCATTTTAATCTACCACAGGAATGTTGAGATATATTCCACATGAAGGAGGGACACCCCCACTTCAGCTACTCCTTCCTTCACCTCCTCTTTATGTAAGTATGGTACAGAATGAACATGATAATGAGATAAAAGCCAGGTATTCCTTATGTCCAGAGTCAACTAACCGCTAACACCTTGAACAATTCAATTAACCTCTCCTTGAGTGTCAGGAAAGATGGGATTTCCCTAGGTTTCAGTGAAGTCAGGGGTAACATGCTTGTGGAGCAGGGAAGCCAAACCCAGCCCACAGGTTTGTTCAGTGTGAACACTGTTAATATACATGATATACATATACATACATTTATACACAGGTGTATGGGTACATATGTACAAATACACACACACATATGAAAGCACATATTTACTTAATTGCCACATTTAAAAACTAAATGATGCTTTATAAAATTCAAAAAATCTAGCAACATTAGATATGCATTCCAGCATGACAAAAACTACCTGGCATTGAGGGTCGGCTGCAGTCTTTGGGGGGCTTATCACTCTCTGGTGTTTCTACGTTACTCATTTCTGTCTTAGGCCAGGGCCAGATAGACATCAGAGTTTGTTTCTTGGCCACAAGGTGTAATAGTAAGAGCACACAGATACTGACTTTTATGGCATGTATTCAAATCTCAGCTCTGCCATTTATAAGCTATGTGACCTTAGGGAAGTTATTTAACTTCTTCCTGCCTTAGTTTCATTGTCTGTCTAATAAAGATAAAAATAGTGACCTGCCTCACAAGGTTTTCTGAGGATTAAATGAATTTACATATATTATATTAATACACAATTAATATAATATGATAATATATTAATAATATATGTAGAACAGTGCTTAGGATGTATTATCATTTTCACAGTATTGTAATCATAGTAAGAATCAAATGAAAGGATTGATGTAAAATTACTTTTAAATTGTGTAGGTATCATACACAAGTACTAGATTATTATATTTTTATTACATGTAGTACAGAAGGTTTCTGATAGGTCATTTTTCTAGCATTCTCTAGAATACTTCCAGGGTAAGAAACTTACCTCCATTTGTGATAATCTTATGACAATTCATTTCATAATTAATAGTTTTATTTTTAGAAAGTTCTGTCTTAAGTTAAGCCTACACAAAAATTGCTGTAACATATCTCCACATAACTGAATTTTGTCACTTCTGTGAACTTCCATAGGACTTATTTTCGGTTCATGTCTTTTGGCACTGACTTCTTATTTTCTTACTAAAATAATTTATTTTCTTCAAACATACATCATGTGTCAGACACAATGCAGGGAACCAAAAATGTAACATTGACTAGCACCCACCCAGCTCCCACACAAGAGAAGCTTAGATCAGTGTACCTGCCGACATGTACTGTAGGATGTCACATGCATTAACTGTTCTATTCTTTCCTGCATAAAAGTAATGTCACCTTTTACTTCTCCCATTTATTAAGTGATTCCATAAACCTTATGTCAATTGATTTTCAGAAGGATTCTGTGAAATAAACTTTATCATTCTAATTTTAGAGATGAGGAAACTGAGGTCTGTGCAGTGTTCTCTCCATGGCACCTATCTCATCCATCATCTCCAGGCCTAGCTAGAGGGTTGGGTCCCAGGGTTGGGTACACTTGAAAAAGAAGTTCAAAAGATGAATAAACCAGACCTGGGCCAGCGAGGAACTGAACTTCTGGCCAACACTGTTCCCAAAGTTAAGCAGCTACTTCAGTTCAAAGACAGTGGAGCCTGTTAGAAAACAATGCATCTAGATTGGAAGAGTGTGAGAACAGAGGGCTCCAGGAGGAGCATGTCCAGGAAAACAGGGAAATCATGAGCTGTCTGATATAGCTGACTCTAATAAAGCTTGTACTAAGAAGCCATTGGATTATATGAAGAATTAGTAATAGACATATAGAAAATCTATAGAAAATAGGCCAAACTTTAAAATGAGGCAATTATTAAATCTGGAAAAAGAAGAAAGAAACATAACTTATTTACAATATATAGATCAGAAGTAAATGACACTTAGTTGTATTGAATAAACTAAACATATTTATATAACTATATTGGGAGAATGGGAGGAACAAAAGAAGAGAGTGTTTGAAGAATGCTAAACCTTTGCTATAGTTACAAAATAATAATGACTGAAACAGATAAATCAAGAAATAACAGCATGGTCATATTATTTAGGATTATGCATTCAAGGCCCAGAAGAACAACTAAAAGAGTTGAAAAAGGCTGCCTTGGGGAGCGTGATTATAGGGCAAAGAGATAAGGATGAGGACATTATAAGCCCTTTAGAAATGCATTGACTTTTTAACTTCATGCATGTTTCACTTTTATTCACAATAGTCAAATGGTAGAAACAACTCCAAGTGCCCATCAATGAATGGATAAACAAAATGTGGTGTATACATACAATGGAATATTATCCAACCTTTAAAAGAAATTATTATTATTATTTTTGGCCATGCAGCATGCGGGAACTTACCCCCACCAGGGATCGAACCTGTGGCTCCTGCAGTAGAAGCGTGGAGTCCTAATCACTGGACCACCAGGAAATTCACTTTAAAAGAAAAGAAATTCTGATACATGTTACAAGATGAATAAATCGTGAGGATGTTATGCTAAGTGAATCAAGCCAGTCACAAAAAGACAACAAACACTACATGATTCCACTTACAAGAGCTATATAGAGTAACTCATAGTAAAATTCATAGGAACAGAAAGTAGAAGGGTGTTTGCCAGGAGCTGGGGTGGGGGAAGGAGGAATGGTGAATTGTTGTTTAATCTGTATAGAGTCTCAGTTTTGCAAGATGAAAAAAGTTCTGGAGATGAGTTGCACAACAATGTGAATATACTTAATACTATTGAATGGTACACTATAAAATAGTTAATATAGTAATGTTATCTGTACTTTAGCACAATGAAAATTTTTTTTTTTAAATTAAAAAACAACAACAAAGACAGTATAGCCTGGTGGTGGAGTTATAACCAGGTGATACACAAATACCAACCAATATGGCATGGGAAGTGAAATAATCAAAATGGACACAGACAGTTAAAAAGTGAAAAATTTAGCAACTAGCTACATGCTACTCTACAGTATTCAAATCCAAGGTTTGATCTTTTTATCTATTTCATTGCCTCATGCTATGAGTACATAGTATAATTCTGGAGGAAAAGGAAACTATCAACAAAATGAAAAGGCAACCAACAGAATGGGATAAAATATTTGCAAATCATATATCTGATAAGGGGTTAATATCCAAAATATATAAAGAATTCATACAACTCAATAGTAAAATAAATCTAATTAAAAAATAAGCAGAGGATCTGAACAGACATTTTTTCCAAAGAAGACATACAGCTGACCAACTGGTACAGAGAAGATGTTCAACATCATTAATCATCAGGGAAATGCAAACCAAAACCACAGTAAAACATCACTTCATACCTATTAGAATGGCTATTATCAAAAAGAAAAGAAAAAACAAGTGTTGGCAATGATGTGGAAAAAGAGGAACCCTTGTGCCCTGTTGATGAGAATGCAGCCATTATGGAAAACATTATGGAGGTTCCTCAAAAAATTAAAAATAGAACTACTATATGACCCAACAATTCCACTTCTGAGTATTTATTTAAAGAAAGCAAATACACTAACTCGAAAAGATATATACACCCTCATGTTCATTGCAGTGTTATTTACAATAGCCAAGATATAGAAACAACTTAAGTGTCTATTGGCAGATTAATGTCTAAAGAAAATGTGATATATGTATACAATGGAATATTATTAAGCCATAAACATGAGGAAATCCTGCCATTTGTGACCACATGAATGGACCTTGAGGGCATATGCTAAGTGAAATAAGTCAGACAAAGAAAGACATTTGTCCATATGATCTCACTTATATGTGGAATCTAAAACAAACAAACAAAGAAACCAAGCTCATAGATACAGGGAACAGATTGGTAGTTGCCAGCAGCAGGGGGTAGAGGGTGGGCTAAATGGGTGAAGGGAGTCAAAAGGTACAAACCTGCAACTATAAAATAAATAAGCCATGGGGATGTCATGTACAGCAGCGGTCCCGAATCCCAGGGCCGTTGACGCCTACCAGTCTGCAGCCTGTTAGGAATCGGGCTGCACAGCAGGAGGTCAGTGACCATCAAGTGAGCGAAGCTTCATCTGCCGCTCCCCATCACTCGCATTACTGCCTGACCCATCCCCTGCCCCCCACCGTCCGTGGAAAAATTGTCTTCCACAAAACTGGTCCCTGGTGCCAAAAATGTTGGGGACTGCTGATGTACAGCATGGTGACTGTAGTTAGTTAATAATACCATATTACATCTTTGAAAGTTGTCAAGAAGAGTAGATTTTAAAAGTTCTCATCACAAGAAAAAAAAATTATGTGGCTGTATATGGCGATGGATGTAGGCTAGATTTGTTGTAGTGATCATTTTGCAACGAATACAAATGTTGAATCATTATGTTGTACACCTGAAACTAATATAATGTTGTATGTCAATTATACCTCAATTAAAAAAAATAGACACCCTCCAAAAAAAAAAAAAATGACCACTGAGATTTTTTCCAGCCTGCTCCAGGTTGGAAATCCCCTTAGTTTCCAAATTACTCAACAAAGTTGGGATCAACCCCTTAGGATTTTCCCCAATAAGCTCTCCAGGTTGTCATCAACTGAATTCACTCTCTAATGAAATAAAACTTAAAAAGTATACAAACAACAAGATGGTGAGCACTAAGTCTTGAGTCCTCTAAAGTATAAATCAGAAAAACAATACTGCCTAGAACAGTTAGCTTCAGCAGGATACAGCACTGAAGAGCACTGCACAGGCTGAAGAAGTTTTTAAAGAGGTATCTTCAAAACTGGGAGGTGAGAGCAACAGAGACATATCTTTGAAATTGACTCTTCTATCTAAAGAAAGCCTCAAGTGCAGATTTGGCTTTCTCTTTCTGCAGCCTCCTTTCAGAATTATATAGTGGAAAGACCACTGTACTGGGAAGTCCAGAGTCTTGGATTTAATGGTTCTTGTGTTAACTAGTTGAGTGGGCCCAATGCAGCCCTTTCATCTTTGTAAACCTCAGCATTTACAACTGTAGAACAAAGAGAATGGTTAAGATGGTCTCTCAGTACCCTTTTAGCTCTAAGGTTCTTTGAATCAATAAGTCTATTCCCCTGTAGTGTCTAAGAGTTTTATCATTAGCTAAACTTGGTGACAACTTCTTAGACACTGCTCAGTAGAGGGAAGAACAGGAGTGGGAGGTGAGGCCAGTTGGTTCAGAAAGTATTCTCCCTGTATTTTAGGGCATGGGAGGGGCTGTCACTGATATCATGAACACTGGTTGGTGACTATACACACACTTTGGGGATCAAGGTGCCTAGCAGACTGATATCCAGTTAAAGGAAAAGGGGAAAAGACAATCTACCCTCAGTCAATGGGGCACTGGGAAGAAGGAGGGATTGGAGAAGCTAACAGTCTGCAAGGGCTCATGAAGATGCAGAGTATTCAAAAGAGCCAAGGCATTCATTCATTTCTTCATTCGTTCTTCCAAGAGATATTTATTTAGTCCTTCTATGCAAAAATAATTTAAAACAACGCTAAAAATATGTCTCTATTTGAATTTGCTTTACAATTTAAAATACAGTTTTATGTTTCATCTGATATCAACTCTATGGGATGTAAACTCTTGCTCATGACAGGAGCAAATCTCAGAGAGGTTGAGTTTAACAAATGTCACAGAGCTCATTCACTGAAAAGTAAGGATTAAAACTCAAATTTTCTCATTTCTCCTCTTATATTCCTCATGTTAAATCACAGACACACCATCTACTCCTACAAGTTCCTACTTTTGCCTTGTCAAGTGGATAGCCTTGGGCCCCACGATGCCAGTACCCCTCTTGGGGATGAGGGCGGGCCACCCACCCCATAATATGCCTCAAAGACATATTGATTATTTTGAATTAAAGTTACTTAAGAAACAGACAACACAAGAGGGACACTCTGACCCTCCTTTATGTCTCCCTGAAAGCAGGAAATAAATCTCCCCTGTGAAAGGTGAATTCCCTGCATCTGGAGGTAAAAGGACACCCTCATCACTAGAATAGGGAATTCAGGCCGAGAAATCTATATGAACAAAACATGTTACTTTTTAAATTTACTACCTCAAGCCCAAACTCGGTTTAGATGCTTCACTAATTGAACACCTCAAACCTAAGTTTCTTTGTCCTGTGAATTCCTCACAAATTTATTATTTCTTTGTCCAAAAAGTATAAAAGCTGCCAGCTTTGGCCACTTTTTGAGCCCCATTTCTATGAGACCTCTGTGTGCACAAAATAAATTTTTTTCTTTTTCTCCTGTTAATCTGTCATATCTCAATTTTATTATTAGCCTAGCCCCAAGACCTCAAGAGGAGTAGAGGAAGAAATACCCCCCTCCCCAACACATCTTTTCCTTCATTTGGCTCCTTGAGAACAAAGAACTAAAAATAAAAGTCCTATAAGAGTTTAAATTTTGTCCAGTAGGAAGTAGGAATGTGCATTTTCTTCCCAAGAGGTAATGCATTGGTATCCCTGAACTATAGGTAAAGATGTTGAAGGTGGGCTACTGGCTCTGACACTGGCTTTATATTAACTTCTCTGGACCTCAGGCCTACACCTGCCAAACAGGTGACAACATCTGCCTTCTAGTATCAAATCAGGTAGAATATGTAGAAACCCCTTGAAAACAAGAAGGGAAGCTGTAACTGTGGTGTGGTTATTATGGTTATTAAATGTATGATTGGAGGAATAGGTAATAGCCAATGCTGGCTTGACTTCAGGCTTGGAGATCCAGCAAATCCAGAGGAGAGGGATTGGACACAATTTCTAAACAAAAGAGCAAAGTCCATAAACGGCTCAGTGCTTAGAAAATAAGGAACAGTTGGTCTCACAGCTTGACCTGGCAGGAGAGTTGGCACAGATCCTCAGATCATCATGCTCTAACTGGTGAATCAAGTGGGCCTCACCAGGGGCTGGACATTAGCCTCCTTCTGGCTAGAGAGAAGCAGGGGAAGTTGTGACCACCTGTCCTGCTCCGGATGTCACTACTTCTTGCAGATTTTCCTGCAAAGGCAAACAGAGTCCAAGCCAGGTCCTTGTCAAAACTGCAAAGCAAAAAAACCTCTGCTTCCCTCATTTCTTCTTCAATCTCCCCATTCCCTCCCCTCATGGTGTCCCTCCAGTGGCCTCCAGAGTTCACACCCATGACATTGTGGCCCTCAAAGCCAGTCTGTGGAGACAGCACACTGTGGTACAAACATCTCTGCTCTTAACCTCCAGATTCACTGAAAGTGAACTGTCCCTTCCTTGTGTTGCTCTCAGCAAGTGGTCAGTTGGAAATCAGAGCCAATCAGTAGCTCACATGGAAGAGATTATAAAAAATGACCAAAGTTAAAGGTAACTCCTCTCAAGAATACTAGCATGTTAATAATAGGCTCTTGGGCTTCCCTGGTGGCGCAGTGGTTGGGGGTCCGCCTGCCGATGCGGGGGACGCGGGTTCGTGCCCCGGTCTGGGGGGATCCCACGTGCCGCGGAGCGGCTGGGCCCCTGAGCCATGGCCACTGAGCCTGCGCGTCCGGAGCCTGTGCTCCGCAACGGGAGAGGCCACAACAGTGAGAGGCCCACGTACCGCAAAAAAAAAAAATAATAATAATAATAATAATAGGCTCTTATATTCAGAAAGTATTAGAATTTCTACAGGGAGAGGGGGAAGATGGAGGAAGAGTAAGACGCAGAGATCACCTTCCTCCTCACAGATACATCAGAAATACAGCTACACGTGGAACAACTCCTACAGAACACCTACTGAACACTAGCAGAAGACCTCAGACCTCCCAAAAGGCAAGAAACTCCCCACTTACCTGGGTAGGGCAAAAGAAAAAAGAATAAACAGAGACAAAAGGATAGGGACGGGACCTGCACAAGTGGGAGGGAGCCGTGAAGGAGGAGAGGTTTCCACACACTAGGAAGCCCCTTCGCGGGGGGAGACTGCGGGTGGCGGAGGTGGGGAGCTTCGGAGCTGCGGAGGAGAGCTCAGCAACAGGGGTGCGGAGGGCAAAGCGGAGAGATTCCCGCACAGAGGATCGGTGCCCACCAGCACTCACCAGCCCGAGAGGCTTGTCTGCTCACCCACCGGGGAGGGCGGGGCTGGGACCTGAGGCTCGGGCTTCAGTCCGATCGCAGGGAGAGGACGGGGATTGGCGGCGTGAACACAGCCTGAAGGGGCTAGTACACCACGGCTAGCGGGGAGGGAGTCCAGGAAAAAGTCTGGACCTGCGGAAGAGGCAGGAGACTTTTTCTTCCCTCTTTGTTTCCTGTGCGCAAGGAGAGGGGATTAAGAGCACTGCTTAAAGGAGCTCCAGAGACGGGCATGAGCCGCGGCTAACAGCGCGGACCTCAGAGACAGGCATGAGACGCTAAGGCTGCTGCTGCCGCCACCAACATGCCTGTGTCCGAGCACAGGTCACTTTTCATACCTCCCTTCCGGGGAGTCTGAGCAGCCCGCCACTGCCAGGGTCCCGGGATCCAGGGACAACTTCCCCGGGAGAACGCACGGCGCGCCACAGGCTGGTGCAACGTCACGCTGGCCTCTGCCGCCGCAGGCTCGCGTCACATCCGTACCCCTCCCTCGCCCCAGCTTGAGTGAGCCAGAGTCCCCAGATCAGCGGCTCCTTTAACCCTGCCCTGTCTGAGAGAAGAACAGACGCCCTCTGGCGACCTATACGCAGAGTCGGGGCCAAATCCAAAGCTGAGCCCTGGGAGCTGTGCTAACAAAAAAACAAAGGGAAATCTCTCCCAGCAGCCTCAGGAGCAGCGGATTAAAGCTCCACAATCAACTTGATGTACCCTGCATCTGTGGAATACCTGAGTAGATAACGAATCATCCCAAATTGAGGAGGTGGACTTTGAGAGCAAGATTTATGATTTTTTCCCCTTTTCCTCTTTTTGTGAGTGTGTATGTGTATGCTTCTGTGTGAGATTTTGTCTGTATAGCTTTGCTTTCACCATTTGTCCTAGGGTTCTATCCATCCATTTTTTTTTTTTTACTTAAAAATTTTTTTTTCCTAATAATTATTTTTTTATTTTAATAACTTTATTTTATTTTACCTTATTTTATATTATTTTCTTTTACCCTCTTTCTTTCTTTCTTTCTACTTTTTCTCCCTTTTATTCTGAGCCGTGTGGATGAAAGGCTCTTGGTGCTCCAGGCAGGAGTCAGTTCTGTGCCTCTGAGGTGGGAGAGCCAAATTCAGGACACTGGTCCAAAAGAGACCTCCCAGCTCCACGTAATATCAAATGGCGAAAATCACCCAGAGATCTCCATCTCAACACCAGCACCCAGCTTCACTCAACGACCAGCAAGCTACAGTGCTGGACAACATATGCCAAACAACTAGCAAGACAGGAACAAAACCCCACCCATTATCAGAGAGGCTGCTTAAAATCATAAGTCCACAGACACCACAAAACACACCACCAGATGTGGACCTGCCCATGAGAAAGACAAGATCCAGCCTCATCCACCAGAACACAGGCACTAGTCCCCTCCACCAGGAAGCCTACTCAACCCACTGAACCAACTTTAGCCACTGGGGACAGACACCAAAAACAACAGGAACTATGAACATGCAGCCTGCAAAAAGGAGACCCCAAACACAGTAAGATAAGCAAAATGAGAAGACAGAAAAACACACAGCACATGAAGGAACAAGATAAAAACCCACCAGACCGAATAAATGAAGAGGAAATAGGCAGTCTACCTGAAAAAGAATGATAGTAAAGATGATCCAAAATCTGGAAATGGAAGAGAGAAAATGCAAGAAACATTTAACAAGGACCAAGAAGAACTAAAGATGAAACAAGCAATGATGAACAACACAATAATTGAAATTAAAAATACTCTAGAAGAGATCAATAGCAGAATAACTGAGGCAGAAGAACAGATAAGTGACCTGGAAGATAAAATAGTGGAAATAACTACTGCAGAGCAGAATAAAGAAAAAAGAATGAAAACAACTGAGGACAGTCTCAGAGACCTCTGGGACAACACTAAACGTGCCAACATTCGAATTATAGGGGTTCCAGAAGAAGAAGAGAAAAAGAAAGGGATTGAGAAAATATTTGAAGAGATTATAGTTGAAAACTTCCCTAATATGGGAAAGGAAATAGTTAATAAGTCCAGGAAGCACAGAGAGTCCCATACAGGAAAAATCCAAGGAGAAATATGCAAAGACACATATTAATTAAACTGTCAAAAATTAAATACAAAGAAAACATATTAAAAGCAGCAAGGGAAAAACAACAAATAACACACAAGGGAATCCCCATAAAGTTAACAGCTGAACTTTCAGCAAACTCTGCAAGCCAGAAGGGACTGGCAGGATATATTTAAAGGGATGAAGGAGAAAAACCTACAACCAAAATTACTCTACCCAGCAAGGATCTCATTCAGATTTGATGGAGAAATTAAAATCTTTACAGACAAGCAAAAGCTGAGAGAGTTCAGCACCACCAAACCAGCTTTACAACAAATGCTAAAGGATCTTCTCTAGGCAAGAAACACAAGAGAAGGAGAAGACCTATAATAACAAAACCAAAATAATTAAGAAAATGGGAATAGGAACATACATATCGATAATTATCTTAAATGTAAATGGACTAAATGCTCCCACCAAAAGACACAGACTGGCTTAATGGATACAAAACCAAGACCCATATATATGCAGTCTACAAGAGACCCACTTCAGACCTAGAGACACATACAGACAGAAAGTGAGGGGATGGAAAAACATAATCCATGCAAATGGAAACCAAAGAAAGTTGGAGTAGCAATTCTCATACCAGAAGAAATAGACTTTAAAGTAAAGACTATTAGAAGAGACAAAGAAGGGCACTACATAATGATCAAGGGATTGATCCAAGAAGAAGATATAACAATTGTAAATATTTATGCACCAAACATAGGAGCACCTCAATACATAAGGCAAATACTAACAGCCATAAAAGGGGAAATTGACAGTAACACATTCATAGTGGGGGACTTTAACACCCCACTTTCACCAATGGACAGATCATCCAAAATGAAAATAAATAAGGAAGCACAAGCTTTAAATGATACATTAAACAACATGAACTTAATTGATATTTGTAGGACATTCTATCCAAAAACAACAGAATACACATTTTTCTCAAGTGCTCATGGAACACTCTCCAGGGTAGATCATATCTTGGGTCACAAATCAAGCCTTGGTAAATTTAAGAAGATTGAAATTGTATCAAGTATCTTTTCCGACCACAACACTCTGAGACTAGACATCAATTACAGGAAAAGATCTGTAACAAATACAAACACATGGAGGCTAAACAATACACTACTTAATAACGAAGTGGTCACTGAAGAAATCAAAGAGGAAATCAAAAAATACCTAGAAACAAATGACAATGGAGACATGATGACCCAAAACCTATGGGATGCAGCAAAAGGAGTTCTAAGAGGGAAGTTTATATCAATACAATTCTACCTTCAGAAACAGGAAACATCTCAAATAAACAACCTAACCTTGCACCTAAAGCAATTACAGAAAGAAGAACAAAAATACCCCAAAGTTAAAAGAAGGAAAGAAATCATAAAGATCAGATCAGAAATAAATGAAAAAGAAATGAAGGAAACAATAACAAAGATCAATAAAACTAAAAGCTGGTTCTTTGAGAAGATAAACAAAAATGATAAACCATTAGCCAGACTCATCAAGGAAAAAAGGGAGAAGACTCAGATCAATAGAATTAGAAATGAAAAAGGAGAAGTCACAGCTGACACTGCAGAAATACAAAAGATCATGAGAGATTACTACAAGCAACACTATGCCAATAAAATGGACAACCTGGAAGAAATGGACAAATTCATAGAAATGCACAACCTACCAAGACTGAATCAGGAAGAAATAAAAAATATGAACAGACCGACATTGAGCTCCATAGAGACAGCGCCGGGGCAAGTGAGAGCCGGACGGGCACTGGGCGACTCTGTGCCTCGCGGAGGAAAAATAATTAAGCATGGGCAAAGGAGGTCCTAAGAAGCCGAGAGGCAAAATGTCATCATATGCATTCTTTGTGCAAACTTGCCGGGAGGAGCACAAGAAGAAGCACCCAGATGCTTCCGTCAACTTCTCAGAGTTTTCTAAGAAGTGCTCAGAGAGGTGGAGGACCATGTCTGCTAAAGAGAAAGGAAAGTTTGAAGACATGGCAAAGGCGGACAAGGCCCGTTATGAAAGAGAAATGAAAACTTATATCCCTCCTAAAGGGGAAACAAAAAAGAAGTTCAAGGATCCCAATGCACCCAAGAGGCCTCCTTCGGCCTTTTTCTTGTTTTGTTCTGAGTATCGTCCAAAAATCAAAGGAGAACATCCTGGCCTATCCATTGGTGATGTTGCAAAGAAACTGGGAGAGATGTGGAATAACACTGCTGCAGATGACAAGCAGCCTTATGAGAAGAAGGCTGCTAAACTGAAGGAAAAGTACGAAAAGGATATTGCTGCATACCGAGCTAAAGGGAAGCCTGATGCAGCAAAAAAGGGAGTCGTCAAGGCTGAAAAAAGCAAGAAAAAGAAGGAACAGGAGGAAGATGAGGAAGATGAAGAGGATGAGGAGGAGGAGGAAGATGAAGAGGATGAAGAGGAGGAGGAAGATGATGATGATGAATAAGTTGGTTCTAGCGCAGTTTTTTTTTTCTTGTCTATAAAGCATTTAACCCCCCTGTACACAACTCACTCCTTTTAAAGAAAAAAATTGAAATGTAAGGCTGTGTAAGATTTGTTTTTAAACTGTACAGTGTCTATTTTTGTATAGTTAACACACTACCGAATGTGTCTTTAGACAGCCCTGTCCTGGTGGTATTTTCAATAGCCACTAACCTTGCCTGGTACAGTATGGGGGTTGTAAATTGGCATGGAAATTTAAAGCAGGTTCTTGTTGGTGCACAGCACAAATTAGTTATATATGGGGATGGTAGTTTTTTCATCTTCAGTTGTCTCTGATGCAGCTTATATGAAATAATTGTTGTTCTGTTAACTGAATACCACTCTGTAATTGCAAAAAAAAGAAAAAAAAGTTGCAGCTGTTTTGTTGACATTCTGAATGCTTCTAAGTAAATACAATTTTTTTTATTAGTATTGTTGTCCTTTTCATAGGTCTGAAAATTTTCTTCTTAAGGGGAAGCTAGTCTTTTGCTTTTGCCCATTTTGGATCACACAAATTATTACAGTGTTTATCTTTCATATAGTTAGCTGATAAAAAGCTTTTGTGTACACACCCTGCATACTCATGATGAGGGTAATAAAAGTTTAATTGAGACAGTTTTCATCCATAACTGAAACTCAAATCTTGATCGGTTGATACCAGATTTCACATAGCCCAGGTTCATTTACAAAGTGAAGAGTAACCAATCTACTCACAGCACGGGATTATTAGAATCAAACATTTTGAAAGTCTGTCCTTGAAAGACTAATAGAAAAGTATGTTCTAATCTTTACATGAGGACTCTACATCTTTTAACTCCCATTACCATGTAATGGCAGTTATATTTGCAGTTCCCACATTTAAGACTGAGAATGTATCCCCAAAAGCGTGAGCTTAAAATACAGGACTACCATATTATGTTTTTTTTGTTGTTATTAGTCCCAACAAAGGCTCTGGAGAAAAAGTGCTGGCTGTAAATGTCTTCTCCTATTTATCTAAATATGGATTGTTTAGGAAACTTGAGATCCTCCATTAAAGGTATTTTTAATTAATTGGGCCAACTTTTTAAATTGTATACCACATTTTAAATCAGGTATATTTTCCTATATTATGGTTTGCCCCTTTATAAATAGACATGAGGGAAGAAGACAAACTTTGTATTTCAGTATGAATTACCTGATTTATTTAAATTTTTCTTTACAAAACTCAAGCTCATTCATCAGGGTCATATGTTTATCTGCTTAACAGTTTAGGGAACAATTTGGCAATTTTGTGGTTTTTGAGATTATAGTTCTCTTAAAGTGCCAGTGTTTTAAAATAGCGTTCTTGTAATTTTACACGCTTTTGTGATGGAGTGATGTTTTGTTATATAATTTTGACTTGGATTCTTTCCATTTGCATTTGTTTTATGTAATTTCAGGAGGAATACTGAACATCTGAGTCCTGGATGATACTAATAAACTAATAATTGCAGAGGTTTTAAATATTAGTTAAATGGCTTTCACTTAAGATTTTAAGGTTTTGTTATATACATATTTTAATCTTATTCTCAGTTAATACCTCTTAGCAACATCATTTAAATAAGTGTAAGGGCGGGCAAACTTTATCCCTTAAAAAATACTCACTTTACCCTTGTAAATAGGTTAATGGGCTGATAAAGATTTTTGTGAAACATTCCATGTGTTCTCATAGGCTGCTGTTTACATAAATCAGGAAAAGCTAAAAAAAAAAAAATATGAACAGACCAATCACAAGCACTGAAATTGAAACTGTGATTAAAAATCTTCCAACAAACAAAAGCCCAGGACCAGATGACTTCACAGGCGAATTCCTTCAAACATTTAGAGAACAGCAAACACCTATTCTTCTCAAACTCTTCCAAAATATAGCAGAGGGAGGAACACTCCAAAACTCATTCTAAGAAGCCACCATCACCCTGATACCAAAACCAGGCAAGGATGTCACAAAGAAAGAAAACTGCAGGCCAATATCACTGATGAACATAGATGCAAAAATCCTCAAAAAAATACTAGCAAACAGAATCCAACAGCACATTAAAAGGATCATACAGGACTTCCGGGTAAGATGGCGGAAGAGTAAGACGCGGTGATCACCTTCCTCCCCACGGATACACCAGAAATACAGCTACACGTGGAACAGCTCCTACAGAACACCTACTGAACGCTGGCAGAAGACCCCAGACCTCCCAAAAGGCAAGAAACTCATCACGTACCTGGGTAGGGCAAAGTGGAGAGATTCCCGCACAGAGGATCGGTGCCCAGCGGCACTAACCAGCCCGAGAGGCTTGTCTGCTCGCCCACCAGGGCGGGCGGTGCTGGAAGCTGAGGCTCGGGCTTCGGTCAGAGCGCAGGGAGAGGCCTGGGGCTGGCGGCGATAACTCAGCCTGAAGGGGGCTAATGTGCCACAGCTAGCCGGCAGGGAGTACGGGAAAACTCTGGAGCTGCCGAAGAGGCAAGAGACTTTTTCTTCCCTCTTGGTTTCCTGGTGCGCGAGGAGACGTGATTAAGAGCGCTGCTTAAAGGGGCTCCACAGACGGGCCCGAGTCACGACTGAAAGCGCGGAGCCCAGTGACGGGCGTGGGACGCTGGGGCTGCTGCTGCCGCCGCCAAGAAGCCTGTGTGCGAGCGCAGGTCGCTGTCCACACCGCCCTTCCAGGAGCCCGTGCAGCCCGCCACTGCCGGGGTCCCAGGATCCAGGGGCGGCTTCCCTGGGAGAACGCACGGCGCGCCTCGGGCTGGTGCAACGTCACGCCGACCTCTGCCGCTGCAGGCTCGCCCCGCACTCCGTGCCCCTCCCTCCCGCCCGGCCTGAGTGAGCCAGAGTCCCCGAAGCGGCTGCTCCTTTAACCCTGTCCTGTCTGAGCGAAGAACAGACGCCCTCCGGCGACCTACACGCAGAGGCGGGGCCAAATCCAAAGCTGAGACCCAGGAGCTGTGAGAACAAAGAAGAGAAAGGGAAACCTCTCCCAGCAGCCTCAGAAGCAGCGGATTAAAGCTCCACAATCAACTTGATGTACCCTGCATCTGTGGAATACATGAATGGACAAAACATCATCCCAAATTGAGGAGCCAGGAGTCAGTGCTGTGCCTCTGAGGTGGGAGAGCCAACTTCAGGACACTGGTCCACAAGAGACCTCCCAGCTCCACATAATATCAAACGGTGAAAATCTTCCAGAGATCTCCATCTCAACACCAGCACCCAGCTTCACTCAACGACCAGCAAGCTACAGTGCTGGACACCCTATGCCAAACAACTAGCAAGACAGGAACACAACGCCACCCATTAGCAGAGAGGTGGCCTAAAATCATAAAAAGTCTGCAGACACCCCAAAACACACCACCAGACGTGGACCTGCCAACCAGAAAGACAAGATCCAGCCTCATCCACCAGAACACAGGCACTAGTCCCCTCCACCAGGAAGCCTACACAACCCACTAAACCAACCTTAGCCACTGGGGACAGACACCAAAAACAACGGGAACTACGAACCTGCAGCCTGTAAAAAGGAGACCCCAAACACAGTAAGATAAGCAAAATGAGAAGACAGAAAAACACACAGCAGGAGAAGGAGCAAGATAAAAACCCACCAGACCTAACAAATGAAGAGGTAATAGGCAGTCTACCTGAAAAAGAATTCAGAATAATGATGGTAAAGATGATCCAAGATTCTATTTCCCAGATCCAAAATCTTGGAAATAGAATAGACAAAATGCAAGAAACAGTTAAAAAGGACCTAGAAGAACTAAAGATGAATCAAGCATCGATTAAAAACACAATACATAAAATAAAAAATACTCTAGATGGGATCAATAGCAGAGTAACTGAGGCAGAAGAACGGATAAGTGAGGTGGAAGATAAAATAGTGGAAATAACTGCTGCAGAGCAAAATAAAGAAAAAAGAATGAAAAGAAGAGAGGACAGTCTCAGAGACCTCTGGGACAACATTAAACGCACCAACATTCGAATTATAGGGGTTCCAGAGAAAAAGAGAAAAAGAAAGGGACTGAGAAAATATTTGAAGAGATTATAGTTGAAAACTTCCCCAATATGGGAAAGGAAATAGTTAATCAAGTCCAGGAGGCACAGAGAGTCCCATACAGAATAAATCCAAGGAGAACTACACCAAGACACATATTAATCAAACTGTCAAAAATTAAACACAAAGAAATCATATTAAAAGCAGCAAGGGAAAAAAAACAAATAACACACAAGGGAATCCCCATCAGGATAACAGCTGATCTCTCAGCAGAAACTCTACAAGCCAGAAGGGAGTGGCAGGACATAATTAAAGTGATGAAAGAGAAAAACCTGCAACCAAGATTACTCTACCCAGCAAGGATCTCATTCAGATTTGATGGAGAAATTAAAAGGTTTACAGACAAGCAAAAGCTGAGAGAGTTCAGCACCACCAAACCAGCTTTACAACAAATGCTAAAGGAACTTCTCTAGGCAAGAAACACAACAGAAGGAAAAGACCTACAATAACGAACCCAAAACAATTAAGAAAATGGGAATAGGAACATACATATCGATAATTACCTTAAATGTAAATGGACTACACGCTCCCACCAAAAGACACAGATTGGCTGAATGGATACAAAAACAAGACCCATATATATGCTGTCTACAAGAGACCCACTTCAGACATAGAGACACATACAGACTGAAAGTAAGGGGATGGAAAAAGATATTCCATGCAAATGGAAACCAAAAGAAAGCTGGAGTAGCAATTCTCATATCAGACAAAATAGACTTTAAAATAAAGACTACTAGAAGAGACAAAGAAGGACACTACATAATGATCAAGGGATCGATCCAAGAAGAAGATATAACAATTGTAAATATTTATGCACCAAACATAGGAGCACCTCAATACATAAGGCAAATACTAACAGCCATAAAAGGAGAAATCGACAGTAACACAATCATAGTACGGGACTTTAACACCCCACTTTCACCAATGGACAGATCTTCCAAAATGAAAATAAATAAGGAAACACAAGCTTTAAATGATACATTAAACAAGATGGACTTAATTGATATTTATAGGACATTCCATCCAAAAACAACAGAATACACATTTTTCTCAAGTGCTCATGGAACATTCTCCAGGATAGATCATATCTTGGGCCACAAATCAAGCCTTGGTAAATTTAAGAAAATTGAAATTGTATCAAGTATCTTTTCCGACCACAATGCTATGAGACTAGATATCAATTACAGGAAAAGATCTGTAAAAAATACAAAAACATGGAGGCTAAACAATACACTACTTAATAACAAAGTGATCACTGAAGAAATCAAAGAGGAAATTAAAAAATACCTGGAAACAAATGACAATGGAGACACGATGACCCAAAACCTATGGGATGCAGCAAAAGGAGTTCTAAGAGGGAAATTTATAGCAATACAATCCCACCTTAAGAAACAGGAAACATCTCGAATAAACAACCTAAACTTGCACCTAAAGCAATTAGAGAAAGAAGAACAAAAACATCCCAAAGTTAGCAGAAGGAAAGAAATCATAAAGATCAGATCAGAAATAAATGAAAAAGAAAAGAAGGAAACGATAGCAAAGATCAATAAAACTAAAAGCTGGTTCTTTGAGAAGATAAACAAAATTGATAAACCATTAGCCAGACTCATCAAGAAAAAAAGGGGGAAGACTCAAATCAATAGAATTAGAAATGAAAAAGGAGAAGTAACAACTGACACTGCAGAAATACAAAAGATCATGAGAGATTACTAGAAGCAACTCTATGCCAATAAATCGGACAACCTGGAAGAAATGGACAAATTCTTAGAAATGCACAACCTGCCAAGACTGAATCAGGAAGAAATAGAAAATATGAACAGACCAATCACAAGCACTGAAATTGAAACTGTGATAAAAAATCTTCCAACAAACAAAAGCCCAGGACCAGATGGCTTCACAGGTGAATTCTATCAAACATTTAGAGAAGAGCTAACACCCATCCTTCTCAAACTCTTCCCAACAATATCAGAGGAAAGAACACTCCCAAACTCATTCTACGAGGCCACCATCACCTTGATACCAAAACCAGACAAGGATGTCACAAAGAAAGAAAACAACAGGCCAATATCACTGATGAACATAGATGCAAAAATCCTCAACAAAATACTAGCAAACAGAATCCAAGAGCACATTAAAAGGATCATACAGCATGATCAAGTGGGGTTTATTCCAGGAATGCAAGGATTCTTCAATATACGCAAATCAATCAACGTGATACACCATATTAACAAATTGAAGGAGAAAAACCATATGATCATCTCAATAGATGCAGAGAAAGCTTACGACAAAATTCAACACCCATTTATGATAAAAACCCTGCAGAAAGTAGGCATAGAGGGAACTTTCCTCAACATAATAAAGGCCATATATGACAAACCCACAGCCAATATTATTCTCAAAGGTGAAAAACTGAAACCATTTCCACTAAGATCAGAGACAAGACAAGGTTGCCCACTCTCACCACTCTTATTCAACATAGTTTTGGAAATTTTAGCCACAGCAAACAGAGAAGAAAAGGAACTAAAAGGAATCCAAATCAGAAAAGAAGAAGTAAAGCTGTCACTGTTTGCAGATGACATGATACTATACATAGAGAATCCTAAAGATGCTACCAGAAAACTACTAGAGCTAATCAATCAATTTGGTAAAGTTGAAGGATACAAAATTAATGCACAGAAATCTCTGGCAATCCTATATACTAATGATGAAGAATCTGAAAGTGGAATCAAGGAAACACTCCCATTTACCATTGCAACAAAAAGAATAAAATATCTAGGAATAAACCTACCTAAGGAGACAAAAGACCTGTATGCAGAAAATTATAAGACACTGATGAAAGAAATTAAAGATGATACAAATAGATAGAGAGATGTACCATGTTCTTGGATTGGAAGAATCAACTTTGTGAAAATGACTCTACTACCCAAAGCAATCTACAGATTCAATGAAATCCCTATCAAACTACCACTGGCATTTTTCACAGAACTAGAACAAAAAATTTCACAATTTGTATGGAAACACAAAAGACCCCGAATAGCCAAAGCAATCATGAGAAAGAAAAATGGAGCTGGAGGAATCAGGCTCCCTGACTTCAGACTATACTACAAAGCTACAGTAATCAAGACAGTATGGTACTGGCACAAAAACAGAAAGATAGATCAATGGAACAGGATAGAACGCCCAGAGATAAACCCACGGACATATGGTCATCTTATCTTTGATACAGGAGGCAGGAATGTACAGTGGACAAAGGACAGTCTCCTCAAGAAGTGGTGCTGGGAAAACTGGACAGGGACATGTAAAAGTATGAGTTTAGATCACTCCCTAACACCATACACAAAAATAAGCTCAAAATGGATTAAAGACCTAAATGTAAGGCCAGACACTATCAAACTCTTAGAGGAAAACATAGGCAGAACACTCTATGACATAAATCACAGCAAGATCCTTTTGGACCCACCTCCTAGAGAAATGGAAATAAAAACAAAAATAAACACATGGGACCTAATGAAACTTAAAAGCTTTTGCACAGTAAAGGAAACCATAAACAAGACCAAAAGAGAACCCTCAGAATGGGAGAAAATATTTGCCAATGAAGCAACTGACAAAGGATTAATCTGCAAAATTTATAAGCAGCTCATGCAGCTCAATAGCAAAAAAACAAACAACCCAATCCAAAAATGGGCTGAAGACCTAAACTGACATTTCTCCACAGAAGATATACAGACTGCCAGCAAACACATGAAAGGATGCTCAACATCTTTAATCATTAGAGAAATGCAAATCAAAACTACAATGAAATATCATCTCACACCAGTCAGAATGGCCATCATCAAAAAATCTAGAAACAATAAATGCTGGAGAGGGTGTGGAAAAAAGGGAACCCTCTTGCACTGCTGGTGGGAATGTGAATTGGTACAGCCACTATGGATAACGGTATGGAGATTCCTTAAAAAACTACAAATAGAACTACCATATGACCCAGCAATCCCACTACTGGGCATCTACCCTGAGAAAACCATAATTCAAAAAGAGACATGTACCAAAATGTTCATAGCAGCCCTATTTACAATAGCCCAGAGATGGAAACAACCTTAGTGTCCATCATCGGATGAATGGGTAAAGAAGATGTGGCACATATATACAATGGAATATTACTCAGCCATAAAAAGAAATGAAATTGAGCTATTTGTAAATAGGTGGATGGACCTAGAGTCTGTCATACAAAGTGAAGTAAGTCAGAAAGAGAAAGACAAATACTGTATGCTGACACATATATATGGAATTTAAGGAAAAAAATGTCATGAAGTACATAGGGGTAAGACAGGAATAAAGACACAGACCTACTAAAGAATGGACTTGAGGATATGGGGAGGGGGAAGGGTAAGCTGTGACAAAGTGAAAGAGTGGCATGGACATATATACACTACCAAATGTAAGGTAGATAGCTAGTGGGAAGCAGCCACATAGCACAGGGAGATCAGCTCGGTGCTCTGTGACTGCCTGGAGGGGTGAGATAGGGAGGGTGGGAGGGAGACGCAAAAGGGAGGGGATATGGGAACATATGTATATGTATAACAATAAATTTGTTATAAAGCAAAAAAAAAGTGTAATAAAAAAAGTAATAAATGAAAAAGAAATGAAGGAAACAATAACAAAGATCAATAAAACTAAAAGCTGGTTCTTTGAGAAGATAAACAAAAATGATAAACCATTAGCCAGACTCATCAAGGAAAAAAGGGAGAAGACTCAGATCAATAGAATTAAAAATGAAAAAGGAGAAGTCACAACTGACACTGCAGAAATACAAAAGATCATGAGAGATTACTACAAGCAACTCTATGCCAGTAAAATGGACAACCTGGAAGAAATGGACAAATTCATAGAAATGCACAACCTACCAAGAATGAATCAGGAAAAATAAAAAATATGAACAGACCAATCACAAGCACTGAAATTGAAACTGTGATTAAAAATCTTCCAACAAACAAAAGCCCAGGACCAGATGACTTCACAAGCGAAATCTTTCAAACATTTAGAGAACAGCTAACACCTATCCTTCTCAAACTCTTCCAAAATATAGCAGAGGGAGGAGCACTCCAAAACTCATTCTAAGAAGCCACCATCACCCTGATACCAAAACAGACAAGGATGTCACAAAGAATGAAAACTGCAGGCCAATATCACTGATGAACATAGATGCAAAAATCTTCAACAAAACACTAGAAAGCAGAATCCAACAGCATATTAAAAGTATCATACACCATGATCAAGTAGGGTTTATTCCACGAATGCAAGGATTCTTCAATATATGCAAATCAATCAATGTGATACACCATATTAACAAATTGAAGGAGAAAAACCATATGATCATCTCAATAGATGCAGAGAAAGCTTTCGACAAAATTCAACGCCCATTTATGATAAAAACCCTGCAGAAAGTAGACATAGAGGGAACTTTCCTCAACATAATAAAGGCTATATATGACAAACCCACAGTCAACATCATCCTTAATGGTGAAAAACTGAAACCATTTCCACTAAGATCCGGAACAAGACAAGGTTGCCCACTCTCACCACTCTTATTCAACATAGTTTTGGAACTTTTAGCCACAGCAATCAGAGAAGAAAAAGAAATAAAAGGAATCCAAATCAGAAAAGAAGAAGTAAAATTGTCACTGTTTGCAGATGACATGATACTATACATAGAGAATCCTAAGAATGCTACCAGAAAACTACTAGAGCTAGTCAATGAATTTGGTTAAGTAGCAGGATACAAAATTAATGCACAGAAACCTCTGGCATTCCTATACACTAGTGATGAAAAATCTGAAAGGGAAATCAAAAAAACACCCCCATTTACCATCGCAACAAAAAGAATAAAATATCTAGGAATAAACCTACCTAAGGAGACAAAAGACCTGTATGCAGAAAATTATAAGACACTGATGAAAGAAATTAAAGATGATACAAATAGATGGAGAGATATACCATGTTCTTGAAGTGGAAGAATCAACACTGTGAAAATGACTCTACTACCCAAAGCAATCTACAGATTCAATGAAATCCCTATCAAACTACCACTGGCATTTTTCACAGAACCAGAACAAAAAATTCACAATTTGTATGGAAACCCAAAAGATCCCAAGTAGCCAAAGCAATCTTGAGAACGAAAAACTGAGCTGGAGGAATCAGGCTCCCTGACTTCAGACTATACTACAAAGCTACAATAATCAAGACAGTATGGTACTGGCACAAAACCAGAAATATAGATCAATGGAACAGGATAGAAAGCCCGTAGATAAACCCATGCACATACGGTCACCTTATCTTTGATAAAGGAGGCAAGAATGTACAGTGGAGAAAGGACAGCCTCTTCAATAAGTGATGCTGGGAAAACTGGACAGGGACTTGTAAAAGTATGAGATTAGATCACTCCCTAACACCATACACAAAAATAAGCTCAAAATGGATTAAAGACCTAAATGGAATGCCAGAAACTATCAAACTCTTAGAGCAAAGCATAGGCAGAACACTCTATGACATAAATACAGCAAGATTCTTTTTTGACCCACCTTCTAGAGAAATGGAAATAAACAGACAAATAAACAAATGCGAGCTAATGAAACTTCGAAGCTTTTACACAGTAAATGAAACCATAAACAAGACCAAAAGACAACCCTCAGAATGGGAGAAAATATTTGCCAATGAAGCAACTGACAAAGGATGAACCTCCAAAATTTACAAGCAGCTCATGCAACTCAATAACAAAAAAACAACAACCCAATCCAAAAATGGGCAGAAGACCTAAATAGACATTTCTCCAAAGAAGATATACATACTGCCAACAAACACATGAATAAATGCTCAACATCATTAATCATTAGAGAAATACAAATCAAAACTACAATGAGATATCATCTCACACTAGTCAGAATGGCCATCATCAAAAAATATAAAAACAATAAATGCTGGAGAGGGTGTGGAGATAAGAGAACACTCTTGCACTGCTGGTGGAAATGTGAATTGGTACGGCCACTATGGAGAACAGTATGGCAGTTCCTTAAAAAACTGCAAATGGAACTACCATATGACCCAGTGGTCCCACTGCTGGGCATATACCCTGAGAAAACCAGAGCTCAAAAAGAGTCATGTACCAAAATGTTCATTGCAGCTCTATTTACAATAGCCCAGAGATGGAAACAACCTAAATGTCCATCATCGGATGAATGGATAAAGAAGATGTAGCACATATATACAATGGAATACTACTCAGCCACAAAAAGAAACGAAATTGAGCTATTTGTAATGAGGTGGATGGACCTAGAGTCTGTCATACAGAGTGAAGTAAGTCAGAAAGAGAAAGACAAATATCGTATGCTAACACATATATATGGGATTTAAGGGAAAAAATGTCATGAAGAACCTAGGGGTAAGACAGGAATAAAGACACAGACCTACTAGAGAATGGACTTGAGGATATGGGAGGGGGAGGGGTAAGCTGTGACAGAGTGAGAGAGTGGCAGGGAGATATATACACTACCAAACGTAAAATAGATAGCTAGTGGGAAGCAGCCACATAACACAGGGAGATCAGCTCGGTGCTTTGTGACCACCTAGAGGGGTGGGATAGGGAGGGTGGGAGGGAGGGAGATGCAAGAGGGAAGAGATATGGGAACATATGTGTATGTATAACTGATTCACTTTGTTATAAAGCGGAAACTAACACACCATTGTAAAGCAATTATACTCCAATAAACATGTAAAAAAATAAAATCATTTAACAAAATAAAAAAAAATAATAGTAGGCTCTTAAATAATTTTACCAAAAGAAAGAAATAATGAATGCCAAATGGATTATCACCAAGAAAATCAATGACATTACAGGGTGGATATCCTGAGGCTAAGTAGTGGAAAAATTATATTTACTCACCACCAAAAACCCTGCATTTCTTGGTCCTGATAAAGTTTCCCTTAAAAAGTAGAATCATTGCACAACAACTGAAAAACAAATATGAAGCACATATAACAAAACATTAGCTTTTGTCAATTCCAAATGATGTGTAGATGGATGTCTTACTTCTCTGTTATTGTTTTTTTAATTAAAAAAATAAGCAAAACAGGCTCTGGAAACATCAGGTGGGTAGTGCAATGTTAGTAACACAAGTGGCTGTATGGCTAATGTCTGTTCAGGGCTCAGAGTAACACATGTAACAAGTCTGAATGAGCATCTAGAGTAATCCCTTTTAACAAATTCAAAAACCAAGACGTGATGTCTTTATCTTGATCCTTAGAGACTTCACTGTCCCTTAGGAATATCATCTCCTCTACAAGACACCTGAGGGCTTGAAACTGGCCTAATTGCTCTGACCTTGGCACTTACTCTATATCTTATCTAAATCATGATCCATACTCGACAGACACCCAAAGATGCAGCCTGTAGTGCGCATGTGTTTTCTTTTGTACACCCGACATCTCTTCCTTAGGTGAATCATCTCATTCCCATTCTATGTGATTCGAAACTGAATCAGTTCACATCCTCCCTGAAGTAGACAGCAAGTCAGGATTAGAAAGCAAGGGGTTTATTGGAGGAAACATTTGTGAAAGACGAAGAAGGAGACAGTAGAAATAGGCAGGGAGAAACTTCGTGTAGACCATGATGCAGGTTTGACTTCTATAAAAGGAGAAAGGGAGGGAAGAATTGGGTAGAAGGACATCAGACTACAGTGCAGTTCTGAGAGAGTCTCAGCCAGGCCAATGTGGGGTGGGGGGAGGGGGTCTCTGAACTCAGTAAAGCCCATTAGAGGAATCCCTCAGGAGACAGAAATGGTCTGGTTTGAGTATTCCCACTGTGCTTGGTCATTGGCTGGGAGCAACTCAGTGAAAATGTGGCCTGGTGTGATTCAGTGATGTGGTAACTAGAGGCAGTCAATCAGGTTCTGCTCCCAACAGCAAGTTCTAGAGAAGAGAGATATAGTAAGACTGTCAATCATATAACCCAGCACACCAAGAAGGTGACAGAATGATCCAAGCAAGACCAGTTAGAGCTGATCTCTGGAGTTGATATACAGACACTAAAAGGAGGCAGCTCTCTTTTCCACTGGGGAATCTGAAGTAGGTGAATCCAGACCTGCCAACTTCCCTTGGCACATATGGGAAGTCAAACTTCATCAAGGAGAATATAAGATCAAACCACAGGAGGAAACAAAATTCAAACTGTGGAGCCCTGAAGGCTGGAGCCATTAAATATCTTCCTTTTATTTTTCCTTATTCTAGTTTGAGTTGTACTTCTGGTACAATTAAAATAGTGCTTTGCCTAATACCTGCATGTTTTCCCTGCAATTATCATAATATATCAGAGTTTGAAAGGCCCTTACAGGTAATCACCTGGTGGTCCAGTGCTTAGGACTCTGTGCTTCCACTGCAGGGAGCCCGGGTTCTATCCCTGGTCAGGGATCCTGCAAGCCATACAGTGTGGACAAAAAAAAGAAAAGGACCCTTATCCTCATTAAACACTTTATCATTTAAAATATTAGTAGAAGAAAGCAGAATGCAACTAGTATCATTGCAACTAAGTAAAATTAATAGAAAATAGTATGAGTTAATGATGATCCAGGTTATGGGGCTTGAGATCTAAGACAACATGGCAGGGGCCAAGATGAAGGACACTATGACCAAAAGTCTAGGCTAAATGAGTGATGAGATGATGGACAATGGTCTGAGGACAGATGCTAAGCTCAGGGCCAATTATTCCAAGACAAAGGGGAACAGGTGTAATGGGCAGAACCAGAAAGGACTGGGGGGATCAGGAAAAGGTCAAATTCCTAGAAAAGGGATTCATGTTATAAGGGAAAATAGTTTAAGCTGCCAATACAATGACAATTCTATGAAGAATTTTTTTTTTGAAGGATGGAGTAGAAAACATTGTAAAACATGACTCAGTACCAAGAACTCCTGATTCTTTCACTAACCAGTTTTGAGTTTAGGCAAGACATTTCACCTTTCTGGGCCACAGTAATATGATAGCAGGGGTGGTCTAGACCAGTCGACATATATTTACCTTGTTTGGGTCAGGTACTGTGCTAGACCTAGGACATTCAGTGGTGGGGAAAAACAAAACAAAACAAAACAAAACAGATTCTTCCCTGTTCTCCTGGAAGTTAGCTCTAGGGTAGTGATTTTTAAACATTTTGACATGACCCACTCACTGTAAGACATGTATAAATATATTTTAAATCAAACACTCTGTGTGTGTGTGTGTGTTTGTGTGCTTATGTGAGTAAAAGTCATTTTCATGAAACAGTATCTTATCTTGTTATATGAATTGCCCTATGCTATTTTGGTTCAGTTCCATTTTAATTTTTTTAATGCTGTTAAATTGATTTCATGCCTAACTAAAGGGTTATGACCAATCATTTAAAAAACATAATTCTAGAGGATATCCTCTAAGATTCCTCTGCAGCCTTTTAATTCAATGATCCCATCACTCTAGGATTTCATTCAGTTCTCAAGCTTTTCCAAGAAAGTGATCATTACTTAATCTGTGTTTAATGTTGGGTCCTTTGTAATCATGTGAATAGTCAAACTGGCCTTCCAAATCTAGAAAAATCCACATACAGAGTAATTTTGGCCACAGCACACATTACTTCTAACACATCCTGTCTACTAACTTCCATGAAATTTCTGATGCTGAATAGCTTTGAAATGTCCTTGCCCTTTTCCCCAAATTTTATGCTCCTTTTGTCATTAGACAAATTCCACTTTCCCTAATACCTCAACTTCACAGAACAAACCACTGCCCATAACAGAAGGTATATTCAAGAACAACACACCCACCAGGTATTTCCAAGAGGATGCCATTCTTCCCTTGTCATTTTGCCCCTGGTAGTCTGGCTTTATCTAAGAACACAGTGCTTGCACCAAAGGCATTCTTCTGGCAAAGGAAAGTTACTTTTGAAATAGAGCTGTTCACTGGAATGAAAAAAAAATGCACTTTCTGATAAAGAAATCATATTTTTTCTGGTTTTATGAAGAGCAAGTTGGGCCAAAGATGATGCTTCGTTTCTGTGTTTGGTTGGTTACTTGTCAATTTTCCAAGAGGAGAGGAAATTTCTTAAGGTAGAGAATGCAAGGAATTTTTTAAATGTGTGTTATTAAGAATGTGACCTGCTCAGGTCTAAGAGGCTGTAACTCTCACCTTTCATTAATTAGACAGTGTGTGGTCTGATGAAAATACCATGGAATCAGAGTCAGAAGATAAGAATTTCAGTCTGGCTTCTCTTATATGCAGGTTGATACAAATGATAACCAAAAACCTACACTCCCCACAGAGGAATTTATAAAATAACAACATGAAATAATAAAAGATCATAGTTAGGTAGAGCAAAGGGTTTATGTAAGAACTGCATAGTAAACATGAAATTTCTACCACATAGGAACTCCACAAATGTCAGGCCCCTCTTGCCATACATGTCACACAGGTGACCTGCCAACAGAGAAATAGGAGGTCACACAGCCTGGGGGTGTGCGAAAGCATCATGTTGAAGGCTTGAGGTGATCCCAGTTGGGAGGATAGGATCTCCAGAGTCCATGAGAAGAGGACTCTGGTGACTATCTCATTATAGAAATAGTAAAAAAGAAAACAAACAACAACTACAAAAACTCAGTTTACGTAAAATATAATAGTTTGAATCCCACATTGGCTTTTGAACTCTGATCTTGTCTGGGTTCCATTTTGTACGAATCTCAATCTCTTTATGCATTAAAAGAAGGTTAACATTGTTTACCATACCTATATAATCTCCTTGTTTTATAAAAAGAGATGATTTAGCTAAAAGAATTTTATGAAATTTAAATTAACTTAGAAACAAAAACTAATAATATTCATTCCACAAATGTGTATTGAGAGCCTGGGCTAAGGTCTAGGAACATGATCCTGAGTAGCCTGGCTGCTTTCCTCCAACTGCTTGCAATGAAGTTAAATGGTGGGAGAGACCTAGGTGAGGGTTCACAAAAGAGGTGATGTATAAGCAGCAAGTATAAGATAAAAAGTAGCTCACCAGTCACAGAATGTAGCAGGGTTGAGAGAGGCATGGCTAGGGGAGAAAAGAAGACCTGAGAGAAAATAAGATTCCCAAAGGAGAAATAATATGAGCAGAGATGTGTAGTTGGTTCAGTTTGATCAAATGCATATGCCTTGAACTGGGGACCCAAGATGAATGTGACATAAGTTTTGTCCCTCTAGATAAAGTCAATGTAATATGGTACATTCCATGAGAGAGGCATGCCCAGAGTGCTGGTGGGGAGCCAATCAATGCATAAGAAGTTAGCCAGTTGTCATGGGAGGTATTGATCACCTCAGACCAGGAAACCAGCTTGTATGTATGCAGGAGGGCATGTGAAAGCATGTAGCAGGCCGGGGAGTGGGGGTGGGGGGGAAATGGCCAGTTTGTGGGAGAGCAAAGAACCCCAGGCTATCTATTTTATGCTAGTGGTGATGGTTTGCACATGGCTTTCAATAAACAGCTAATGAGTTTATTCTTTATTCCATGCATAGTGGGGCACAGAATACTCTTCTGAGCACAGAAGTAATAGTCAGCTATTATAACTCTGGCAGCAGTGAGCTGGACATATCAAGGTGAAGAAGAACCAGAGGTAGAGAAGACTGATTAATAAACCAGGCCTGAAATGGTGATGGGCCAGACTAAAAGAGTGGCAGGGGAAAGGATCAAACATATTTTTCTCATCTATCAGATGTAAATGGAGTTACTTTCATAGTATCAGTTGGAGATATTAACTAAGATGGATTTATTTCATGTTAAAACTGATACCAGACAATTTTCTCCTGTTGATTTTGGCATACATTAAAAAGATCGACAACAGAGGCTTTAAGCCCAGCCCTGAATTGGATCGATGAGGAGACTGAGGCAAGAAAATAGCAAGGACTGTCCTGAATCAGCCAGTCTTGGCAGCAGATAAGGGAGAAAAGCCCCATTCCTGTGACTCTAGTGCACCTCTTGTCACATTTCAGCCTAGAAACCACCATCCATTAGCATCCAGAGAGACCAAGATAGAGAGGGAGGGTGTGCTCCTGACAGGGATGGTGGCAGCTCTCAGTTCTTGGCTCTCTTGGTTGCTCAAAGTGAGAGGTACAAATCCTTCACCACTCAGGCTCAGCCCTCCCACATCACACATTCACTGACAAATGCTCACTGAACCTTGCTAAGAAAGAGTCCTGCTGCTGGATGCTGGGAATGCAGAGACAAATAAATCCCAGGACTGTGACAGGTCTAAAATGAGTTTTTTCCAAGGTGGGAAGCACTTTGCTAAGGTGGACAGCATGGACCCACTGGCTAATGGAGTCTGGAATTACTTTGTTTCTTTTTAAGTCTGGAATGCTATCCATGGCACCAGTGCCAACTCCATGTGTTCACTGAAGTTGAAGCGTTGATTTGAACCTCAGTCTCCCTTGTCTGAGATCCCTCAAAGCCTGCCTTGTCAACTTCTCTCCCTGGCAGCCAGGCCATGTCCCTGAAATCTTTAGCCACTGACTGGGATGCTACTTGCAACCAGACAGACAGCCCACCATGGGTCTGACTTCCAGCCTTCCTTAGGCTCAGCGACCCTCACTGTTATGTTTCACCCATATCAGAATCTTGAATTCTGCTTGAATTAAATCTCAATTTGCCATACATTCGTATCCAAGCATTTCACTCCAGGAGGATTCCTTAGGGGTTAACTTGGTCCCTTAGTCCTAACACAGTCTGATCCAAGATACTCATCTTCACGTGCTCCATGCAGCAATCCAGAAATGCCTTCCAGCAAAACCACCTGAGAAAGGACAAAAGCAACAGTTATGGAAGACAGCATTTCCCAGGAAACCCAGAATAAAATAGGGTTCCCCTGGGTACTGGCAATAAAGTACCAGGAAGTAGAAGAACAGAAAGGGCAGGTGCTGTGCCAAATGCTGAGCCCTGAGACAAGCAAAACCCAGAGAAGTGGTTGTTTGGACACTGCTTTATTTTACCTGGAGTTTATTTAATCTGGGCTCAGCTGTCTCAGTTAGATTGTTTGGGTTATTTATATGAAGGTATTGAGCTGTTGTGTGTATTCTCCACCTACGGCTACCAGGTTTGTTCGTGTTCCAACCTATCACTATGGTTCTCAGAGAAAGATGAAAAGTAAAAGAGATGGCAGTGGGAGGCCCGCGTACCGCAAAAAAAAATAATAATAAAATAAGTCAAAGAGAAATAAACCACCCAGAACCATAAATGTGGGACTCCTCCCTCCTCTAATGAGCTGCCACAGCCAAACAAATGATGCTTTCTGAAACTGCATACATATTACCGTAGCCATGGAAACAAACTTAGCAACAAAGAAATCTTGACCTTTCCCCATCTGTTTAGAATCTTCACAATGACACATTAATTTCAACATATGAAAACAAAAAAAAGAAGAGCATAAATGTTACATTTTCTCTAATTTCCAGGCAGCAACCAGCCCAGTGTGGATAAAACTCCTAGATGAGGAAGGAATGATGCAGTTAGTTTAAGCCCAGCACCCTGAGGTGGAACCCCAGTAACATTTTACTGGCAGTAAGCAAGATGACTCAAATATGCTCTGCAGCTTACAAAGAGACTCCAAGAAGAGCTCGAAAACTGGACCAGAGGTGGACAGCTACAAGAACAAACAGTAGCCAGTGTAAATATTACCAAGAAACAATAATGGAGATCTCCAAAAACTAATATTCTGTGAGAGTTAAAGCTCTCTTTCCAGGCAGCTATTGTTAGCAGCTAAAAGCTGAAGACAGTTGAAACAGATTCAGTCCAATTCTATTCAATCCAATAAGCATTTAAGGAGGCTCTCTCTGTTTCCATTGGTAGATAAGAATTGGGTATAGAAGAGTATACAACACAGATTCTGTCTCTAAACTAGTACATTTTTTGTAAATAAAGAGATATTAACTAACTTAAATCAATTACAAAAACTCTGTGAAAGGTGAGATAGATGTTGCAGAAGTAATAAGGGAAGGTCTCTGCATAAGGTGTCACTAGAGCTAAATTTGAAGGTATCAGAACATTTTTCAATAAATTCACTGTCATATGAGTTCAGAGAGATGAGTCAAAGATGTATTTAACACTTTAATGAAGAACCAGCAGGATGGCAAAGCTGATTTGAAAGAGGAGTTGAGAAAATGAGGTGGGGAGGGATAAATCAGAAGCCTGGGATGAACACACATATGGGATGAACACACATACACATAATATATTACTATATTTAAAATATATAACCAACAAGGACCTTCTGTGTAGCACAGGGAACTCTACTCAATATTCTCTGATAACCTATATGAGAAAAGGATCTAAAAAAGAATGAATATATGTACAAGTATAACTGAATCACTGTACTGTACACCTGAAATTAACACAACATTGTAAATCAGCTATACTCAACCAAAATAGATAAAAAATAAAATTCTATTCAAGTAAAAAAATAAAAATAAATTAAAAATTTTAAATAAACTAGTTCCCTAAAGGCTAAATGAAATTGAATATATAATATAGTCACCTCCTCGGATGCTTAACCATTTCATACATGTTTAAGACGAAAACAGAAATAAAACTGCTCTTAGTTTTCACACACAAAAAAATGATATATGTCAGTGGGAAAAAAAAGAATAAAAGAACAAACTTAGGGCTTCTCTTGTGGCGCAGTGGTTGAGAGTCCGCCTGCCGATGCAGGGGACGCGAGTTTGTGCCCAGGTCCGGGAAGATCCCACATGCCGCGGAGCGCCTGGGCCTGTGAGCCATGGCCGCTGAGCCTGCCTGTCCGGAGCCTGTGCTCCGCAACGGGAGAGGCCACAATAGTGAGAGGCCCGCGTACCGCAAAAAAAAAAAAGAACAAACTTAGATTGAAATCTGGTTAATATCCTACAGGACAATGAAACCATAGCCCTTGGAGATATCTTTTCTATCCAATATAAATCACTTGTAACATATTGTAACATATAAATCTTCCATCATTTAGCATCCAACTTTAGAGATCTGAGCCCTAAAAAAATAATAAATAATAAGCCAAACAAAGTTATCTTTCTCCAGAGTATGAGATGGCCCTTGGGTGGATTTGTTATAAAATGTTCCAGTTTGACATTGAAAGGGCATGCAGGATTCTTTCTGCCTTATTTCAAGTTTCGGATAATTCTCCTTAACAAAGGCAGAACATAAGTAGAGAGAGATAGTGGAAACAAACATCATTAAAACTGAAGGAAGAGCTGGGATGACAGTGTCATGCACTCAAGTGTACTATTAGGAGAAAAACAACACTCTCAGCTATGGACTGAATAAGAGAAGATAGGGTTCATTTGCAATCTAAGAAATATAGGATTTAGCAGATAATTTTTACAGGATTAGAAATATGTTGAGAATCAATTTTTTTCTATTTGTTCAAAAGCCTTGTGGGTAGGTTACAAACAGATTAATAATGTGGTAGGAAATCACTTTTGAGAATTACTGATTCCATGGAAAAAAATAAATCAAGAGCTACATACAAAAAGGAATTTCATTTATTTGGTGCTGTTTTCCTTAGAGAAATATAAAATGCTCAACATTTGCTATTTTTAATTAAGAGCTAGCTAATATGTTTAATACAACCAATATGTGCTGAAAATATATTTGACCCTTCAATTTCATGTTTATGCAGGTTGCAATGGAAGAAAGGGACAGAAAGGTAGGAAAAGACAAAGAAATGTAAAAGAGAGTAGAAAGAAGAAACATGAGTAAACTACCAGACAGGAACCAAAGAAACAAAACCAAAGGTTAGGAGGAACATTGGAAGGGAACAGTTGAGACAGTGGGAATCAGGAAAAGTCCCAAACAAGGAGGAGCATCATACAGAAGAGATTTAAAAAGACATGAGGTTAAAAGAGCAAAGTGGGAAGGTATAGGCAAAGACATGGCAGTTGAGAATTAAAAGCAAGTTGAAATCTCCATTCCATGATGATTCATTTGCTCTGTGGATTTCTTTGTCTCGTTGTTAGAAGCAGTGGTCAGTTACTGACCATCATTCAAAGTTCTTCAGTTAGTCTATTAACCCAGAGGGGAGAAATTATCTAATCCATAAGGGAATGCCATGCTGCCTGAATGAACTCTAGCTGGAGTCCCAGACTGATTCCCTAAGGTAAGAAGTTTCTGCTCCCAGGGAAACTTAGCAGCTGAGAAGGGGTGGCCATGTGGCAGACCCGGCCAGGACTTCACCCAACGATGTGACCTGAGCCAGTCCCAAGGCCCCTGGCCATCTTCTCCTGTGGCAATAGTAATGTGCCCGTATAATGAAAGGAGAGAATAAGATCGAGTAAAGTGACAGAAGAGAACGTGTTGCCAGGTGTTGGGCAGCCTCTGGTCCCCAGGCAGTGACAGAACAGGTTAGGGCCACGTCCTCAAAGCAGCAGGACACTCCAGTGACTCTCATTCCAAAGCCCCTTCTGCTCTCCTGCCCCTCTGACTAAACCTTCTCCCACTTTCCCCTGGGCTCCAAACACAACCGAAGAGGTTAATAAATGCAAGTTAGAGAGCAGCGCCTTGCAAGTTTTCTGCTTTTAATTTCTGTTTAATGACTTATTGGCCAGAACACTATCACATTGTCTTACTTAACAGTCTTTTCCTGACAATAAACTGTGCTTGGCCCCACCTTGGCCCACAAACCCTACAATTAAGCGATCGTTTGTCCTCGCAAGCTTGACAGAAACAGGAGTCCGAGGCAGGCTGAGAGGAGCCCGGATTTATTAAAGTAATAAATAACCTGGAAGCCCCCACCAAGGCTCTGCCTCCCCCTTCTTATTTACTTCCTTTTTGTGCCTTCTGGGATGGGGAGATGGGAGACTTAATTGCTTGGAAAGAAAGTTGCCTAAGAACAACATGCACTCTCAACCCAGAAACAATAAAATAAAACTGGGAGGCTGTAGGGCTACAGCTTAATAACAGCTCTGCTGCTGGCTGGGCTGGGCTTCTTGGCAAGCCTTCACTCATTCTGTGTTTCTAGAAGAGCAACATTCACTCCTGCACATAAATGCACTCAGAGGCCAGAGTCCTCCAGCTGCCCAGAGGGAGGCCCTCTAAGATGAGGTTCTTCTTCACCTTATTGCTTTTCCCACCTCCTTTTATTTTAAGAATCTTTTAAAATCATTTGGCAAATATTATCTTAAGTGTAGAAATCCCTGGATATTATTTTGGACTTAACATTTTTAAATGTCATTTTTTTCCCCACATATTCCCTCTCACTTGGTCATGAATTTTTAGATTATTACCACATAATATACTTACATGGCTCAGTTACAACTTATCTAGCCAGAATTCGTCTTTCTATAATATTGTTGCACCCAAAACATTATATTATATAAAAGCATTAAGAAGTAAAACAGTTTTCTAGACAAAATAGATGTCATATATACATACTACATACATATACATATATACACACACTTTATTTTACACACAATTCTCACAAATATATTTATGTGCTAAGTCTCCAATCTAGAAAATAATAATCCTCCCTACAATTTAATTTTTTGGGATAAGGCACTCCTCATCCTACTTCCTTTGTCCAAATTGAGCTTGTGAAAGTCACATAACACAAAATTAGGCATTTTAAAGTGAATGATTGAGTAGCATTTAGCATATTAACAATGTTGTGCAACCACCACTGCTATCTAGTTCCCAAACATTTTCATCATCCCAAAATAAAACCCCATACCATTATGCAATTACTCCTCATTACTCCCTACTCCAGCCACTGGCAACCACCAGTCTGCGTTCTGTCCCTATGGATTTACCGATTTTATATATGTCAGGTAAATGGAGTCATAACATGTGACCTTTTGTGTCTGGCTCCGTTTACTTAGATCAGAGTTTATGAGGTTCATCCACATTGTAGTGTGTATCAGTACTTCATTCCTTTTGAAGGCTGAATAATATTTCATTGTGTGGATATACCAATTTTTTTTAATCCATTGATGGACATGGGTTGTTTTCAATTTTTTGACTACTGTGAATAGTGCTGCTATGAACATTTGTGTACAAGTATTTATTTGAACACTCGTTTTCAATTTTTTGAGGTAAATACCTAGAAGTGGAATTGATGGATCATATGATAATTTTATGTTTAACATTTTTTTTCTACAGAGCTTGTTTTTTTTTTAATTTTCACTTTATATCGGGATATAGTTGATTTATAATGCTGTGTTAGTTCCAGGTGTACAGCGAAGTGATTCAGTTATACATTTACGAGTAATTATTCTTTCTCAAATTCTTTTTCCATTTAGGTTACTACAGAATATTGAGCAGAATTCTCTGTACTATGCAGTAGGTCCTTGTTGGTTATATATTTTAAATATAGTAGTGTGTACATGTCAATCCAAAACTCCCAATCAATCCCTCCCCCCACCCTTTCCCCTGGTAATCATAAGTTTGTTCTCTAAGCCTGTGAGTGTTTCTGTTTTGTAGATAAGTTCATTTGTATCACTTTTTTAGATTCTGCATATAAGTAATATCATATGATATTTGTCTTTCTCTGTCTGATTTACTTCACTTAGGATAATAATCTCCAGATCCATCCATGTTGCTGCAAATGGCATTATTTCATTCTTTCAATGGCTGAGTAATATGCCATTGTATATATGTACCACATCTTCTTTATCCATTGATCTGTCAATGGATATTTATGTTGCCTCCATGTCCTGGCTATTGTAAACAGTGGTGCAATGAACACTGCGGTGCATCTAGCCTTTCGAACCATGTTTTTCTCTGGATATATGCCCAGGAGTGGGATGGCTGGATCATATAATAACTCTATTTTTATTTTTTTAAGGAACCTCCATACTATTCCCATAGAGGCTATACCAATTTACATTCCCAACAACAGTGTAGGAGGGTTCCCTTTTCTCCACACCCTCTCCAGCATTTGTTGTTTGTAGACATTTTGATGATGGTCATTCTGATTGTTGTTAGGTGATATCTCATTGTAGCTTTGATTTACATTTCTCTAATACTTAGTGATGTTGAGCATCTTTTCATGTACCTCTTGGCCATCTCTATGTCTTCTTTGGAGAAATTTCTATTCAAGTCTTCTGCCCATTTTTTGATTGGGCTGTTTGTTTTTTTGATATTGAGCTGCATGAGCTGTTTATAAATTTTAGAGATTAATCCCTTGTTGGTTGCATCGTTTGCAAATATTTCCTCCCATTCTGTGGGTTGTCTTTTCATTTTGTTTATGGTTTCCTTTGCTGTGCAACAGCTTTTGAGTTTAATTAGGTCCCATTTGTTTATTTTTGTTTTTATTTCCATTATTCTAGGAGATGGGTCAAAAAAGATTTTGATGTGATTTATGTCACAAAGAGTGTTCTGCCTATATTTTCCTCTAAGAGTTTTATAGTATCCAGACTTACATTTAGGTCTTTAGTCCATTTTGAGTTTATTTTTGTGTATGGTGTTAAAGAATGTTCTAATTTCATTTTTTTACATGTAACTATCCAGTTTCCCCAGCACTATTTATTAAAAAGACTGTCTTTTTTCCATTGTATAGTCTTGCCTCGTTTGTCATAGATTAATTGACCATAGGTGTGTGGGTTTATTTCTGGGTTTTCTATCCTGTTCCATTGATCTATATTTCTATTTTTGTGCTAGTAACATACTGTTTTCATGACTGTAGTTTTGTAGTATAATATGAAGTCAGGGAGCCTGATTCCCAAGATTGTTTTGGCTTTTCAGGGTCTTTTGTGTCTCCATACACATTTTAAAATTTTTTGTTCTAGTTTTGTTAAAAATGCCATTGGTAATTTAATAGAGATCGCATTGAATCTGTAGATTGCCTTGGGTAGTATAGCCATTTTGACAATACTGATTCATCCAATCTAAGAACATGGTATATCTTTCCATGTGTCACCTTCAATTTCTTTAATCAGCATCTTATATTTTTCAGTGTACAGGTTTTTGGCTTCTTAGATAAGCTTATCTTTCTAAGTATTTTATTCTTTTTGATGTGATGGTAAATGGGATTGTTTCTTTAATTTCTTAGTTGTTAGTGTATAGAAATGCAAGAGATTTCTGTGTGTTCATTTTGTATCCTGCAACTTAACCGAATTCATTGATGAGCTCTAGTAGTTTTCTGGTAGCATCTTTGGAATTTCCTATGTATAGTATCATTTCATCTGCAAACAGTGACAATTTTATTTCCTTTCCAATTTGGATTGCTTTTACTTCTTTTTCTTTTCTGACTGCCTTGGCTAAGACCTGCAAAATTATATTGAATAAAAGTGGCGAGAATGGATATCCTTGTCTTCTTCCTGATCTTAGAGGAAATGCTTTCAGCTTTTCACCATTGAGTATGATGTTAGCTCTGGGTTTGTCATGTATGGCCTTCATTATGTTGAGGTATGTTCCCTCTATGCCCATTCTCTGTAGAATTTTTATCACAAATGTGTGTTGAATTTTGTCAAAAGCTTTTTCTGCATCTATTGAGATGATCATATGGTTTTTATTATTCAGTTTGTTGATGTGGTGTATCACACTGATTGATTTGCAGATACTGAAAAATCCTTGCATCCCTGGGATAAATCCCACTTGCTCGTGGTGTATGATCCTTTTAGTGTATGGTTGGATTTGGATTCCTAGTATTTTGTTGAGGATTTTTGCATCTGTGTTCATCAGTGTTATTACAATCCTGTAATTTTCTTTTTCGTAGTATCTTTGTCTGGTTTTGGTATCAGGGCAATGGTGGCCTCATAGAATGAGCTTGGAAGTGTTCCTACCTCTGCAATTTTTTGGAATAGCTTCAGAAGGATAGGTGTTAACTTTGATAGAATTCACCTGTGAAACCATCTGGTCCTGCAGTTTTGTTTGTTGGGAGTTTTTTAATCACAATTTCAATTTTAGTACTTGTGATTGGTCTGTTCAAATTTTCTATTTCTTCCGATTCAGTCTTCAGAGATTTTTCCTTCCTAGGAATTTGTCCATTTCTTCTCGGCTGTCCGTTTTATTGGCATATAGTTTTGTAGTCTCTTATGACCTTTTGTATTTCTGTGGTGTCTGTTGTAACTTCTCCTTTCTTCCTTCTAATTTTACTGATTTGAGCCCTCTCCCTTTTTTTCTTGATGAGTCTGGCTAAAGGTTTATCAACTTTGTTTATCTTTTCAAAGAACCAGCTTTTTGTATCATTGATCTTTTCTATTGTTTTCTTTGTCTCTATATCATTTATTCCTGCTCTGATATTTATGATTTCTTTCCTTCTACTAACTTTGGGTTTTGTTTGTTCTTCTTTCTCTGATTGATTTAGGAGCAAGGTTAGACTGTTTGTGATTTTTCGTGTTTCCTGAGGTAAGACTGTATTGCTATAAACTTCCCTCTTAGAACTGCTTTTGCTGCATCCCATAGGTTTTGGATCATTGTGCTTTCATTTTCATTTGTCTCTAGGTATTTTTTGATTTCCTCTTTGATTTCTTCAGTGATCCATTGGCTGTTTTGTGGCATATTGTTTAGCCTCCACGTGTTTGTGTTTTTTACAGTTTTTTCTTGTCACTGATTTCTAATCTCATAACACTGTGGTCAGAAAAGGTGCTTGATATGATTTCAATTTTCTTGAATTTACTGAGTCTCACTTTGTGGCCCAGCATGTGATCAATCCTGAGGAATGTTGCATGTGCACTTGAGAAGAACCTGTATTCTGCTGCTTTGGGATGGAATGCTCTATAAATATCAGTTAAGTCCATCTAGTCTAATGTATCATTTAAGGCCTGTGTTTTCCTTACTGATTTTCTGTCTAGATGATCTCTACATTGATGAAATTGGGGTATGAAAAGACCCCACTATTATTGTGTTACTGTTCCATTTCTCCTTTTATGGCTGATAGCATTTGCCTTATATATTGAGGTGCTCCTATGTTGGGTGCATATATATTTACAGTTGTTATATCTTCTTCTTGGATTGATTCCTTGATCATTATGTAGTGTTCTTCTTTGTCTCTTGTAATTGTCTTTATTTTAAAGTCTATATTGTTTGATATGAGTATTGCTTTCTTTTGATTTCCATTTGTATGGAATACCTTTTTCAATCACTTCACTTTCAGTCTGTATGTGTCCCTAGATCTGAAGTGGCTCTCCTGTAGACAACATATATGTGGGTCTTGTTTTTGTATCCATTCAGCCAGTCTATGTCTTTTGGTTGGAGCATGTAGTCCATTTACCTTTAAGGTAATTATTGATATGTATGTTCTTACTGCCATTTTGTTAATTGCTTTGGATTTGTTTGAAGGTATTTTTCTTCTCTTCCTCTTTTGTTCTCTTCTCTTGTGATTTGATAACTAACTTTAGTGTTGTGTTTGGATTCCTTTTTCTTATTTTTGTGTGTATCTATTGTAGATTTTTGGTTTGTGGTTACCATGTGGATTTGATATAGCATTCTATATATAAACAAGATTGCTTTAAGATGCTGGTCTTTTAATTTGAAATGCATTTCCAATATCCTGCACTTGTGGTCTCCTCTTCTCACAATTGCTGGTTTTGATATATCTGTGTGAAGATGATTTCCTACCTTTACTGTGTGTTTGCCTTTACTGAAGAGCTTTCCCATTAGGACTTTTCTCATTTCTAGTTTTGGGCTTTTCTTTTTCACCTAGAGGAGTTCCTTTAGCATACAAAGCTGGTCTGGTGATACTGAATTATCTTAGCTTTTGCTTGTCTGTGAAGCTTTGGTTTTTCTGTTGAATCCAAATTAGAGCCTTGATGAGTAGAGTGCTCTTGGTTGTAGGTTCTTCCCTTTCATCACTGTAAATATATTGTTCCACTCCCTTCTGGCCTGCAGAGTTTCTGCTGAGAAATCAGCTGATAACCTTATGGGGATTCCCTTGTATGTTATTTGTTGCTTTTCCCTTGTTGCTTTTAATTTCTTTTTGGCTTTAATTTTTGTCAGTTTGAGTACTGTGTGTCTCAGCATATTCCTCCTTGGGTTTATCCTGTCTGGGACTCTCTGCACTTCCTGGACTTGGTAACTGTTTCCTTTCCCATGTTAGGGAAGTTTTCAGCTATTATCTCTTGCAATATTTTCTCAGGTCTTTTCTCTCTCTCTTGTCCTCCTGGGACCCATATAATGCAAATGTTTTTGTGTTTGACATTGTCCCAGAGGTCTCTTATACTGTCCTCAATTCTTTTCATTCTTTTTTCTTCATTCTGTTCCATGGCAGTAATTTTCACCACTCTGTCTTCTAGTTCACTTATCTATTCTTCTGCCTCAGTCATTCAGTTATTGATTTCTTCTAGTGTATTTTTCATTTCAGTTATTGTACTGTTCATCTCTATTTGTTTGTTCTTTAATTCTTTTAAGTCTTTGTTAAATATTTCTTATATCTTCTTGATCTGTGCCTCCATTCTTTTTCTGAGATCTTGGATCACCTTTACTATCATTACTCTGAATTTTTTTTTAGGTAAATTGCCTATCTCCACTTCAGTTAGTTGTTCTTCTGGGGTTTTATCTTCTTCCTTCATCTGGGACATATTCCTCTGCCACCTCATTTTGTCTAACTTTCTGTGATTGTGGTTTCCATTCTGCAGACTGCAGTGTTGTAGTTTTTCTTTTTTCTGCTGTCTGCCCCCTGATGAATGAGGCTCTCTAAGAGGCTTATGCAGGCTTCCTGGTGGGAGGGACTAGTTCCCACCCACTGGTGGGTGGAGATGGGTCTTGTCCCTCTGAAGGGTAGAGCCATGTCAAGGGGCATGTCAAGAAGGCTGTGAACTCAGTAAACTTTAAGGAGCCTGACTGCTGATGGGTGAGGCTGTGTTCCCACCCTGTGGTTTGATTGGCCTGAGGCGTCCCAGCACTGCAGCTCACAGGCTGTTGTGTGGGGGCGGGTCTTAAGAAAATGGCAGCCTCCAGGAGGACTCATGCCAATGAGTACTCACCAGAACTACCACCGCCAGTGTCTTTGTCCCCTAGGTGAGACACAGCTGCCCCCACCTCTGCAGGAAACCCTCCAATACTAACAGGTAGGTCTTGCCTAATCTCTTATGAGGTCCCTGCTTTTTTCCCTGTGTCCTGGCACACACAGGGGACTTTGTGTGTGCCCTCCAAGAGTGGAATTTCTGTTTCCCCCAGTCCTGTGGAATTCCTGCAATCAAACCCCTCTGGCCTTCAAAGCCAGATACTCTGGGGGTTCCTTCTCCCATTGCCAGACCCTCAGGCTGGGTAGCCTGATGTGGGGCTCAGAACTCTCACTCCCATGGGAGAACTTCTGTGGCATAATTATTTTCCAGTCTGTGGGTCAACCCCCCCCTCAACGTGAGTATGGGATTTTTTTTTTATCACGATTGCACCCTTCCTGTGGTCTCATTGTGGCTTCTTCTTTGTCTTTCAATGTAGGAGATCTTTTTTGGTAGGTTTCAGCATTTTTTTGTCAATGGCTGTTTAGCAGTTAGTTGTGATTTTGGTGTTTTCATAAAAAGCAGTGAGCTCACATCCTTCTCCTCCACCATCTTGTCTCTACCTCCCATGTATAACTTTTTGAGAAAATAACAGGCTGTATTCCACAGCAGCTGAATGATTTTGCATCACAACCAGCTACGTACAAGGGTTCCAATTTCTCCAATTTTATTTCACACACTATTCTCACTAATATGTTTATGTACTTTCCCAGCCCTAGTCTGGAAAGCAGTAATCCTTGCAAGGCTCCCTACTAGGGGCTGGTCACTCCTTTTTCTACTTCTCTTGTCCAAGTTAAGTTTGTTCCCAGAAATACACCTAGTATCAATGTGCCTATTTATGGCATCTCACAGAATTACCCCAAAGCTGAAATTTCCATTCAAACTTAGGCAAAGTTGCTGTGAGCAAACCTTGCTTTTTTTTTTAATGTCAACTTCTAAAAAAGATATTATCAGTTATGCAAAGTTCCCCAAATTTTCACATACATATTCCAACCTGGATTCCAGATAGTCTCATTCAGGGCTGTCATTATTAAACCCTTATGGAAAATTGTACTGGAAGTTATTGAAATGAGATGGAAACCATTTATTATAAAGAAAACTAAGACTAAAAATCAAGGTAATTACTTACTGAATCACTTAAAAGATAAAAAGTAAGAAAGGAAATAATCAGAGTATATTGTAGGCATAAGAATGTAAATACAATTATTAATTTAACCAAAAATTATAAGATTGTATCAGAAGAATAGGGAGAGGAAAGCAAGGAGTTGGTGGTGCAAGAGAGGTAAATTGTCGATACCTTAAAAGAAAGACAACAGATAATGTCTACAGTTGATGAATCAAAAGATAGCAATGTACATAAATGTTTCAGTTATTTATTGATGTAAAATATATTACCCCAAAACTTTGCAGTTTAAAATAACAACCATCATTTTATTATTTCTCACATATATGGAGTTGACTCTTCCAGTTGGTTGTGACCTCAGCTGAGGCTGTTGGCTGGAACACCCACACATAGCCTCTTTATATGCCATGAATTTCTTTATAATGTGGTGGCCTCAGACTTTTTACGTGGTAGCTCAAGGTTTCAAGTGTCCTAAGAGGGTCATGTGTAAGCCAAGATCATTTTTTATGACCTAGTCATGGAAGTCACTTAGTGTTACTTCCAACATAGCCACAGGAATACTCTGACTCAAGGAAAGAAAACATAGACACTACCTCTCAATGGGAGAAATACCAAGGTTACATTGCAAAAAGAGTGCATGAGTTGGAGATCTTACTGAGGCCATCTTGAAAAACATAATTTGTCACACATATTATTTTGAAAATGTCAAAGCTAGAAGGAAAACTAAGAGTCTTAAGCATTTGCTTCTGGTGAGGAAAATTGGGACAAGATTTTGAAACTATCTTATTTCTCAAAATAGTTACATATGTAACTTTGATGAAATTTTAAAAATTGTTTTAAAAAATAAAGAAGCTGATATTCCTCTCTAAATGGGTACATAAAGTCCCAGGGGTTCCAGAGACATATAGTTGGATTATGTCAGAGCCATCTGAGCTCTGTATCTCATTGAGCACTCTGAATAGGCATCACAGCTCAAACCACAGACCTAAAAAGTCAGCATCAGTTGTTTGGATCAGTATTCATATACGACAGTAAGAACCCTCCATTCCATGACATGTGTATCAACCACAAACACAGCCTGAGCCCCTAGTATGTGAATACCACTGAATCAGGCACAGAGGGAGTCAATGATTAAATCCCATGGACAATATACGTCTAGGTATATGAACTCCAAAAAGCTATCTTAGGGATGTTGTTATTTGAGATATTACCAAAAAAATTATTGAAACTTTTAGAATGAAATAATACCATTTGCAGCAACATAGGTAGACCTAGAGATTATCACACTAAGTGAGGTAAACTAGACAGAGAAAGACAAATACCATATGATATAACTTATATGTGGAATCTAAAATATGACACAAATGAACATATCTACAAAACAGAAACAGACTCACAGACATAGAGAACAGACTTGTGGTTGCCAAGGGGATTAACAGATGCAAATTAGTATATATAGAATGAATAAGCAACAAAGTCCTACTGTATAGCACAGGGAACTATATTCAATATCCTGTGATAAGCCATAATGGAAAAGAATATGAAGAAGAATGTATATTATATTTATAACCAAATAACCTTGCTGTATAGAAGAAATTAGCACAACATTGTAAATCAACTATATTTCAATAAAATAAATTTTAAAAAAAGAATAGCTGGAAAGAAAAAATATATATATATTGAAACTTTGAATCCTTGAACCAAAGGAACCATAAATTGATACTAAAAGATCATTTCATTATTCAAAGTTTTTCTTTGCTGTTTTCTGTTTTTCTCAAACCATTTTCTCTGAGATCATTGTGCTTGACCGGGCTAAAATGTTGAGTGTGGTGGCTACTGTGGGAATTAGGAGAGTTCTGAAGTCCCTGCTCAAATATTAGGGATCTGGAATAAAAGCCAATTTAATTGGTAGTTTTTCTCATGCCCTGCTAATATTTTTTCTTAATCTATTAAACAGAGACACCTAATTATAACCTGCAATTCTTTTCTTTTGGAATGTTTTCTTTCATCTTGCCCCCACCCCCAATACAATTGATATAAATTATAAGGCATCAATGCATTTCAATATCTGCCAAGTCTACAGATGTTACACAGGAGAGGGAGGCCCTAAATGCTTATAGTTGGACCAGAAAGTCTAGAAAAACTTCACTCCCCCACTATGTTATTGAGGAACCACCCAGTGCAACTATTTCTGAATTAAGATCACATAGTACAAGTGGTTGCAATGTATTAAGGAGCTGATATTGGAAAGGAATTGTGAAATGTTGCAACGGAGAAAAGGTTTTTCTCTTCCTTATATAAGCCTTGTTCATAAGTTATATAACAGAGATAAGATGGCTATGTTTACATCCTGGCTTCTACATCATAATATCACTATATCAATATTTCTCAGAATTATATGAGTCGGATAGTTCTTCGACTACTTATAGTTTACTCCTGGGCTGCTGCAAAAGGAGTCTTGGTTTGAGGATCTGAAAACAAGAGCTCCATTTTCAAAAAAAGGACTAGAAATATGAAAACACAACACTCTTTACCTGTAAATGACCCGAGCTCTATCACTTCATATAACATTGAATAAGTCATTTGAGCCCTTTGAGCCTGACTTTCCTGGACTATGACACATGAAGAATAAAATCTTCCTTAGTTATTTGACTGCATTGTATTAATACTTTCATCTGCACCTCAGTTTCCTTTCTCCATTTGTAAAATGAGAGATTTTTGATCTCTAAACATCCTTCTAATAATAACATTATCTGTATCTGTGAAAGTAAAATTAAGCATTTTGAGTATTGCATGCATGGTATTATTGTATGAAGGAGAAAGGAAGTTTAGCTTTAAAAATATTCCAGTAGCTGTTGAATTTATCTTTGGAAAAGCAGTAAGATTTAGTGGAAATGAGAGAAGACCTGATTTATTTCCATTGACTCTTGGAGAAAGCTAAGAACAGACATTGGGCAGTTGTTCTAGCTGTATCTTTTAACATTATTGGCATTAAGTATTAATTCTAGAATGAAAGTAGGTATAGAAGAAATATAATATATATATATATATATATAGTTTGGTGATAAGTATTTATCAAAGATTATCATGAACACCTGTAACGTCATTTGAAACTAGTGAGATTGTATCAGAAGGATACAACCTTTCCTCACACCTCCACCCCAAACCTCCACCCCAAACAGCATTCTCTTATTTTTGTGTGTGTGATTTTTTCCCCCTTTTAAAGATGCCCATGGGACTTCTGCTTCTGCTCAAGATGGAGTAACAGGAACCAGATTTTTCCCGCTTCTGAAACAATTTTTAAAATGGTACTGTATAAATAATTTTAAAGAGATTGAACATCAAGGAAAGAACAATCTGAGAAGATTAGAGAGAACAGAGCCCAGCAGTTATAGGGGGCTGGGAATAGTACCTGTTTCCATATGCCAGATTGAGAAATCCTCATAATTCAGGACACAATTTGTAGAATACTTGAAATGGTCTTGCTTCATTAGTGGGGAATAATTATACCTAGACAAAATGCTATTCTTATCACACCTAACAGATTTTAAAAGTCATACCCAAAAGGATCAAACTATTTCTGAGAAATTCAACTGTGCACTAAAACAGAGTTTAAAAAATTTGTAAGAATACAAAAATATCTAACCCACCCCCCAAAATATAAAACTCACAATGTCTGGCATCCAATCATAGAAGCCAGAAAATACAACCCCTAATGAGGAGAAAAATCACCCAGTGGAAACTAAACCATAACTAACACAAATGTTACAATTAGCAAACAAGAACATTAAAATCGTTATTATAATGACTAGAAAACCCTGACATAACACAAAAAACAGCCATAAGAAGACTCTGGCAGGTAGAAAGGATGCAAGGACTTGAGGAACAACATGACAGTGAGTTCCCTGGGTTTTCTTTCTGTCTCCCATATATCCCAGAGAAGATGCTAGAGAAACTGGAACTCCAGAACTCCAAACGGGTACAAAGTTCCAAGAAAAGCTGTTCTCTCTGGTCAGTGGACTGGGAAAATATAACCCTAACAAAATAGAAAATAAACACCAATGGAGAAACCACTCATATTTCCTCCTTTCTGCAGTTTCAGTGGAACCAAGCAGACATTTGGTTACCCAACCCCCACCCAGTGGAAAAAGGAGGTGGTATTCCAATTCCCCACTAAGGAGGTGATAGCAGGACTAAGCAGGGGGCTGGGCTTACATGCCTATGCAGCAGCAGCAAGAAGGTACATGTTGCTGCTTCATTTCCTCGAGGGAGATGTCAGCAGAGACAACCAGAGCTTACTGTGCACCCCACTCGTGTGCAGTGAGGCCACCTGAGGAAGCACTTCTCTTTTGTCAGGGTGCTGTTTAGTAGGGAATTAAACACAGGGTGACTGCCTGCTAAAAAAAGAAGATTAAATAGGATCCAGAGTCTTACAACATATTAATAAAAATTTCCAGGTTACAATTGAAAACTACTCTTCATACCAAGAACAAGGACAATCACAAATTGAATGAGAAAAGAATCAACAGATAGCAACACTAAGATGACTCAGATGTTGGAATTATCTGACAAGGATTTTAAAGAAGCCATTATAAAAATCTTCCTTCAGCAACTGTGAACACTCTCGAAACAAATGAAAAATAGAAAATCTCAGCAAAGAAATAGAAGATATAAAAAATAACTAAAGAAAAAATGTAGAAATTAAAAATACAGTAACCTAAGTAAAAAAAAACCTCACTGGCCAGGCTTGAAAGTAAACTGGAGACAAGAGAGGAAAAATATCAGTGAACTCAAAGATCAATAGAAGTTACCCAAAATGAACAGCAGAGAGAAAAAGAGATTAAAACAAACAACAACAACAAAAAACTGAAGTGAGCTTCAGAGACCTCTAGAACAATATCAAACTATCTAATATTTGTATCACTGGAATTACAGGAGAGGAAAAGTGGGGAGCTGAAACAATATTCAAAGATATAATGGCTGAAAATATCTCAAATTTACTGAAAGGCACAGACATACTAATTTAAGATTAGTGAACTGTACACAGAATAAAGCCAAAGAAATTCACACCAAGACATACCATAATCAAACTTCTTAAAACCTAAGACCAAGAAAAACTCTTGAGAGAAGCTAATCTTACCTATAGTGCATAAAAACTATTCGACTGACAGCAGATTTCTCACTGAAACCATGGAAACCATAAAGAAGTGACTAAAAAACGGCACAACGTTTTTGGTGCTAAAATCAAAGACCGGTCAACAATGAACTCTATCTAGTGAAAATATTTTTCAGCAATGAAGGGGAAACAAAGTCATTTTCAGAATAAATAAAACTAAGAGAATTTTTTGCCAAAAAACCTGTTCTTAAATAGTGACCAAAGGAACTTTTCTAAACAGAAAGGAAGTGTTAACAGAACAGAAAGGGATGTGAACTTAAGAAAGGAAGAAAGAACAATGGAATGGATAAAAATTGGGGTAAGTATAATACACTATTCTTTCCCTTGTGAGTTTTTAAAAATTATATTTGATGGATGAAGCAAAAATTATAACATGTTTATAACATTATAACATTATAACAATGATGTAGTACTCATTGTGTGCAGAGGAGATACTAGAGACATTTACGTTCTAAATGTGGGAAATATAAAGGAACCTAAATGAAAATAAAGTTTTTACATTTCATTCAAAGTGATAAAATGTTGATACAAAAAGACTGTGATATATTACATATATATGTTTTAATACCTAGAGGCAACCACTAAAAAACAGTTGTATTTAAAAAACACTAGAAATAAATGAAAATGGAATTAAAAAAATAAGTTCAAGTAACTTGCAAGAAGAAAAGGTAGGGTAAAAAGAAGAACAAGAAACAGAACAAGTAAACAGAAAACAATAAAATAGCAAGCTTAAGCACTAACACTTTTAAAAGTTAGCTATATTCCAGATGTTCAAAAAAATAAGTAGAGATGTAAAATTAGAATCCTTAGGGGGAGAGACAGAAAAATATTTGAAGAAATAATGACTGAAACTTTTCAAAATTTGATGAAAAGTATATACTCACAGATCCAAGAAGCACAACAAATTCCAAACATAAGAACATGAAGAAAATTAAACCAAGGTATATCATAATCAAATTTCTCAAAAGTAGTAATAAAAAGAAACATATTTCCCCGACCTCATTTAGAGTTAAATTATAAATAGATAACAGAATGATATTTAGAAACTACTCCATTATTTGCATAACCCATGAATTAAAGAAGAAATCAAGAGAGAAATTATCAATTTTGAACTGAGTGAAAGTGTAAAAGCAACATATCAAATTGTATGAGACATAACTATAGCAGTATTTAAAATGAAATTTATAGTACAAGATGCCTATATTAGAAAAAACCAGAAGTCTCAAATTAAAGACCTTAACTTCCATTGAAAGACTAGAAAAAGAAGAATAAATGAAACACAATGTAAACAGAAGGGAAGTAATAAAGATTGCAGTAGAAAGATATGGATTCTGAGATTTGAGAGGCACAATGGGTCTCAAGCAAGACAAATAAAAATAAATCCATACTAGGCATTTCCTAGTGAAGCTACAGACTATAACAGAAAAAGAGAAATTCCAACTGCTACCAAAAAGAAATGACTATCTCTCTATAAAGGAATGATAATTAGACTAATAATACTTTTATAAGCAATAATAGATGCCAGAAGACAAACGCTAATATCTTCAAAGTATGTAGAAATTACCATCAGACTAAATTTTGACAGGGAACTAAATGATCATTCAAGAGTAAAGTGCAAAATAAAAACATTCTCAGAAATACAGAAACTGGAAGTGTTGACTATTTAAAAATTCTTAATAAAATAACTATATAAGAGATATACTTCTACAAGAAGAAGATTAAACCCAGGAGAAAAGCAGAATGCAAGAAGGAAAAGAGATGTTAAACACATTAGGAAACATAAATATGTATTGAGGATTAAAAAGAGAAAAGATGATGATTAAACTTTGGAGAGTTTCAGAGCAGGAAATATACTAATTAATTTTAACCTTTTTTGGGAAATTATACATGTTTAAAATGTAAGATTAACCACCAGTAGAATGCAAATCGTGTGGATAACTCGCAAAGTAGTAGTAGAAGTAAAAATGGATATTGAAACTGCCAGTCAGCCTAACAGAGCCAAAAAGGAGAAAGGGAAAAAGAAGCAAAAACGACAGGCCTGCAAAAATCTGAAAGAAGGGACTTTCTTCCATGTTTCCTAAGTTACCCCTCTTGACACTCTTCTTTCTTCAACCTTACAAACTTGGATTCCATGTCATTAATTTTGTGAGTTTGTGTGTTGTATTCCAATGTCATTCTTCTATTTACCTTACAGAATTATAAACACTTCAAGACGGGATCAATACCCATTCCAAGGAAAATGAGTTCTCCATTTCTGACATCAGTATATGTAGAGAATCATAAAAGTCTCCAATAAGAACATCCATGTGGAAAAAAGTGAGCTTCAGAAAAATCTATGGCTGTTTAGAATCTGTAGTCATCAAACAGATTCATAGTTCTATCATATAATCTCAAGCTGCATGCAACCTTAGGAACAATCTAATTCAATTGCTTTGTATTTACATATGAGGATACTGATGCTTAGGGAGAAAGCTGACTTTCTCTATTTAGAAGCAGAGCCTCCCTTGAAATCCAGAGGCTTCTTATACATGCGGAGACTACAAGAAGGAAGAGAAAAAAAAAAAAAATCAAGTTTTTGTGTTAGTGTAAGACAGTTTTAAAATAGGCCTAAAAAAAGCATGTTTTTTAAAAAAGAATTAAAAGACAAAACAAACTGGGGGACAATATTTGCAAAAAGACATGTATCCAAAATATATAAAGAAGGGAGTTCGCTGGTGGCCTAGTAGTTAGGATTCGGGCTTTTACTGCCATGGCCCAGGTTCAATCCCTGGTCAGGGAACTGAGACCCTGCAAGGCACGTGGTGCAGCTGAAAAAACAACAACATATATATATACATATATTTTATATATATGCTTAATTTTAATTTTTAATATTTAATTTTATAAATATAACTTTAATATATATATATTTTTAACATATATATTTTTGATATTTGTATATATAAAACAAAGAACTCTTAACACTCAACAGTAAGAAAATAATTCAAATAAAAAAATGGTCAAAAGATCAGTACAGACACCGCACCAAAGAAGATAGCAGGTGGCAAATAAAAATGAAAAGATGCTCAACTGCAAACTAAAACAACAGTAAGATACAATAATAAGATAACACTACCCCCCTATTAGAATGGCCTTCTTACAAGGATGTGGAGCATCAGGAACCAGCATCAATGCTGGTGGGAATGCAAAATGGTACAGCCGCTTTGGAAGACAGTTCAGCAATTTCTTACAAAGCTAAACGTTCATTATCATGTGATCCAACAATTGCACTCTTAGGTATTTACCAAATGACTTGGAAACTTATGTCCAAACACAAAGTTGCACACAAATGGCTATAGTCCAAACACAAATTTGCACACAAATGGTTATAGTAGCTTTATTCATAGTTGTCAAAAATTGGAAGAAATGAAGATGTTATTTCAACAGGTGAATGGATAAACAAACTGAAACATCCATGCATTATTATTCAGCAAATAAAAATAAAAGAGCTATCAGCCACAAAAATATATGGAGGAATTTAAAATTCATATTACTAAGGAAAATAAAGTCAGTCTAAAAAGGCTAACTGGAACTCTATGGTTCCAATTATATGACATTCTGGAAAAGGCAAAAGGACAGGGAAAAAAAATGAGTCATTACCAAGGGTTGGTGGCTGAGGGAGAAAGCAATGAATAGACAGAGCTGTTAAAAAGAAAACCACAGGCCCAAAATGGCATCAGTTGTCTAATGTCCAGTATATCAAATGCAGATTTAATACCTAACTAATTGCAGTTTCAACCTTCCCCAGAAATGTTATCTTAATCAGACTGTTTGGAATTTTCTAATCAGCACCAGTAAGGTAATCTGTCAAATGGGCCCTCTCTACCCCCCCAGAAGAAGAAGAGGCATGATAAAGCCTGTGTCATTCCCTTCACCCCCAAAAAGATGTCCTGGTCTAAAAAAAATAATCTTTTCTTTTGCTAATAGCTTCCTTGCCCCACCCCTCTTCCTATAAAAACCTTCCACTTTGTACAACCCTTCCGAGCACTCTTCTAGTTGTTAGATGGAATGCTGCCCAACTCATGAATCATCTAATAAACCCAATTAGATCTTCAAATTATTCTCTTAAATTGTGTTTTTTCTAACAGAGCACAGGGAATTATGATGCATGCTGAAACTATTCTTCATGAGGCTATAATGGTGGATACATAGCACTATACATTCGTGAAACCCTACAGAACTATGTAACTCAAAGAACTAGGGAACCCTAATTAAACTATGGACTTTAGTTAAGAATAATTTGTATCAGTATTGTTCCTCAATTGTAACAAATGTACCACACTAATACAAGATGTTAATAATAGGGGAAAAGGGGGAAGAGGAGATTATGGGAACTCTACACTTTCTGTGTAAATTTCTGCAAACCTAAAATTGCTTTAAAAATATTTCCATTAAATATAAAAAACAAGATCCTTTTAAAAAAAAAATTTAGCTCAACGGTAACCAGGACAGAAATATTTATCATCCAAACTATCAGCAAAGAGATATCTGTGCAGTAACCCAGACTAAACCCAAGTACAGGCCAATATTTGTTTATATTTATAAACAATAGCTTTTTTTAAAAAAAGAATATTTGGAATAGAGCATATTAATTGAACAAAAGAAACCAGAATTCCACATACTATTATATTTTTTCTAGGATATTCATAAATGAGAGACAATGAAGTTTCAAAACATTATTTCTTTTTATGATTTATTCTAAGTTACTATTGCCAAAGCCTCATCCAAAGGGTATGATTTTTCTTCCAGCAGTATTATTTTCAATTGTTTATCCTTGTTTCTATGTCCATGTTTTGTCTGGAATGTCAGATTTCTTTCTTTATACCCATCTCAATTTTAATCATGTAAACCAAAGTGTTTAAAAAATGATATAATCTTCAGAAATTTGCTTTATAAATGTGGCCTCCAAAACGCTGCTACTCCAGGAATACCGTGTTCAGATCTGCACCTTAATACTAACCACACTAAATTATGGCTGAGCAGAGAGAAGTTAAGGAAGACCACAGAACTTTTAATGAGGCTTTCTTCTTTCAGTTATTTAAGGGGTGGGGGAGAAATTCTTGCAGTTTTGTATACTGAGAAACAAGCTCCGTGAACAGCAGGCACAACGCCAAGCCTCTAGCTTAGTGGGCAGCGCCATCTAGTGGAAAGACTTTGTTCGGTTTTACCAGCAATGAGCTGGTTTCAGTAGTCATTTAACTCTGCGTCCCCTATCTCATGCATAAAATTGGGGTAAGAATGCCTGCTCTATTTACTCTCTCGGCTACAGGGGTAAAAATACAAAGTAGTGCAAAGCCTCGGGGTCTTTATTACTAGTTCATAACTTCACTTGAAAGATGAAAGTTAATTTTTGCTCTAATTCTAACAGCAGACTCATCAAGATCCCATGAATTTAGGTAAGTTTGGCTGAAGCCTAATAGTTTCCTCCCCTTCTAAGATGGTGGCACATATTAACCTAATCAATGCATCAGAAAATTAATGAAGTGACTGGTTACAGTCCAATAACTTGTATATTGCATGCAGCCACAGAAGCCATTTATGAAGGAAAATTATGGCCCAATTTCTGATGTAATCACAGGTAAGTCTCAGAGGAGGCCATGAAGGGAGACCCAATTTTCAGTGAGAAAACAGCCAAAAGCAGACTCAGACTTCACCTAGCTTGGTGATGAGGTCAGGCCAAAGCCTCTTCCTCCCTTGATGTGCCCTGTCGGAGGCCCTCTAATTGCCTTTTCTTGCCTCTGGGCCTCCTTTGTTTCCTCCTCTCTCATTCATATTCAAAACCATGCCTGGAAGCCTTGAACAGATATGCAAAGTATTTCTTAAATGTAGACAATTGGAATATAAATGTTTCTCCCATATGCTATTCACTATTTTACAGGTTTCTCCAAGCATTCTCTGTATATATAGTGACTTAAATGGTGACTGTAAAATGTGAAGAGAATTTTTCCCCCAGTTTTTCTGTTCCTGCTTCTAATTCTCTATCCCTCTCTCCAAGTATATTTCAATAAGGAAGAACTGCATAAGACACATTTTGCTTTTCTTCATTATTATTATTATTACTATTATTATTTTAGTGAGATTGCAAAGAACCAGATCTTTCAGTCCAACCCCTGCCACGATTACCCATGTGATCCTGGTTAAACTGCCTTAACATTTGGGCCTCGGTTTCTTCATCTGTGGAATGGAGATAAGAGTAACTTATGAGAAGCATTGGCAATGCCTGGCACATAGGAAGCACTCAGTAACAAATATTTTAAATACTTGGGGAGGCGGTAACTTTTAAAAATATAAAATGTGGCCAGTTTACTAGTAAGGGAGAAAGAGCTCATGCAGAAAACTATCAGTGTTCTCAAAGCAGAGAAACTCTGGAAGATGTTGTGGAGGACCCTGCGACTCCAAGCAATTCCCTGACCCATCACAAAACAAGCAGTGTCTTAGTGTTCTTAGTGGATATTAGTACATGTGTAATCGGCAATGAATGTGTATGTCATTTTCAGGGAGACAACTCTCTATGAGTCTTTCTTGTTGCTGCATATCTTGTAAGTAGAGGCACTGACTCTCTTGTCGTAGACTATCTTTTTTTTTAATTGAAGTATAGCTAAGTTACGCTATTGTGTTAGTTTCAGTTGTACAGCATAGTGATTCCACTTTTTTGCAGATAATGTTCCATTATAAGTTATTATAAGATATTGAGTATAATTCCCTGTGCTATACAGTAAATCCTTGTTGTTTATCTATTTTATGTATAGTAGTTTGTATCTGTTAATTCCATACTCCTAATTTGTCCCCACACACACCAGGATTATCTTTTTAAGGATGTTTGTATAACAACTAGCCTTAGAAGATCTCTTCCTCCAGAGTTAAGGGCAGGTTTGCTTGCTGCCCAGTATAATAAAGATAATAACTGCCACTGAGGTAAAAGTTGAAAAGATTTACTTGCAGCCCATTATAAAATGTGTGGTTTCCTAAATTTGGGAGTTTTCAGCCATGATGCCTACCGCTATCTGTGTAGCACCTCCTGGGCTGCCAGCGTTGCTTTAGAACTTGAGGCCAAGGGGAATGGACACTAACATGAAGCTTCTGCTGCTCGCTGTGCTGTGAGCAGTGAGGTCCTTTGTCTCTGACTCAGGACACTTGAGTCTTCCACCAGGGCCCATGAAACTGTGGTTGACCAACCTGTTAGCTTGCAAGTAGGGGAATAAATCTCAGACCCCTCACATTTGTTGACATGGTTGCTTCGAGTTTGTGTTCTAACCCCCAAAATGAGTCCTCCAGATGAGCATATTAGGTGGCCAAGTATGAGAACTCAATGAAATGAGACTCTATCTCCACTTAAAACTCATTTGGGAAACTCAAACTCGATGGAATCAACTATTTGATAATAGAAAAATCATTGCTTATCTGAATTAGACCAGTTTTCTCTTTAACCTGAAGCCAACTTGTGTGTAAACACTTGTATGTGTAGCTTGAATTGTCCTTTTATTTGAGTTTTTCTCATTCCCAAAAGGGAGAAAGCAAATGTGAGGTATTAATCAGAAATATCACCTTGGTTTCCAATATAAATCAGGAATATTATATGCACATTTCAAATCCTTCAATGTTTCTCCATTTTACAAAATGCAAAATTGGAGCTCAGAGATGTTAAATACTTTGCCCAGATCACACAGCTAGCAAGTTGCAGAGGTGGATTAAGAACTAAATTCTGTCCGATTTTAAGTAGATTTTGCTCTACCATATTATTCTTCCAGAAGAGGTAGGACAGAGGGCAATCCTCAAGGAGATGAGTAAACTTCCCTGACCCAAAGTCTCTCTCCCTCTTCTGTCCTACTGCCTGAAATTCCATCATTAGAGAGCAGAGGCAGTGCTATATCATAGGGGTGGAAAGCACTTCAAGGGAGATGAACCCTCATATCTTGGGGCTGAGGCGTATTGTGGCTTTAAATGCCTTACAGCTCTGAATATCAGTTTTATCATCTGTACAGCATACCTAATAAAAACTGTCCTTATCAAATAGGGCTTCTGTAACTGTGAAAGAAAAATCAGAATGAGGTAATATGGGCAAAAGCACTTTTTCAACCAGGTTTGTTTTTGTTGCAGAAGTTCTTAAGGAACTCCAATTTTTTAATCTTTGATACTTTAGGTTTTCAAGACTGTCCATTTAAAACTCAATAGAAGGGAGGTGCATTTTAAATAACCAGTGAACTGCAAGGCCCAAAATAAACCTCTGAGGATTAGGATACACTGTAGTCTGCAGGTGGGCAGTAACAAAAGAGAAAGAGGTGGGAGGACCCCTATTTCACTAATTTGCCCACGTCCAGCATTGAGCCCAAAAGGTCACACAACCCAAGTGCAATAGGAACGTAGGACTAAGAGTGAGTCAAATCCCCTGAGCTTTTCATCTTCATTTCATGTATTAATTTCTTTTCCAAATATAAGCTAGAACACTAAATCATCTAAGAGCATCTGTCTGATAAAATATATGCAAATATCTTTATAAATATACTGTATCATCTATAATGTTGACAAGTCAGATAAATGCACCAACTTTCACTTAAAACTCTAAATTCCAAATACAGGAGGCAAATACAGAGATTTTACACACACACACACACACACACACACACATAATCCATTTCATTTTCAGCTCCACAGATTGTTACAAATTGCATATATTATTCATAGGTTCTTCAGTCTTGACCCACCTTCATGCACAAACCAGACTCAGATATTAGAGGAACTTCCAATGCCAAGACTTGAATTTTGAAAACAATAGATTATCAGAATTGTTAGAAAGTACTCCGGAAGTGCAATTAGGGCACATATCATCTCTTGATGTGTTCAGTAACAACAACGACAAATATCCAAACAAAATAAAAACAACAGCAAAATAAATCTGGTCAAACATTTGCCAAGCAAGAGCCCACTCTGCAGCTGCAGCCCTGAGCCACCTGCTGCTCTCCAACCACAGGCTCCATTAACTATTCCTTTTTGTCTCCTTAATAAATATTTGGGATGTGAAGCCCCCAAAGGCAGTGGGAGGCACCCCTGAAGAAAGTGGGATGACTGCACACAGGGGACCCTGATGAGTAACTGACTAGGCAGCTCTCACTTGGTCCAAGTGAGCCCTGAGCTGGGAGTCCTGGGAGATGATGGACAGTCCACACTGACTTTCTGAAAGGAAGGTGTCTGTGTAGAGAAGTCCGAATTTGCAGTTCTTTTGTTCTTGTGTTTTTGTGAGCACTGACTTCCTACTCCCTCCTCCTCATTTCCTTCCTTCCCCCTCCCTCAGGCTTTCCTTTGCCATATAATTCTATAATGCCAAGAGAAAGTCAGAATGAAAAGAAAGAATAATCAGGGTCGAAAGACCAGAGGGGCCATCTCTGATCTGTCCTCTGTGGCTGATGAGGCTGTGGGCTTCAGAGTATTTGACAAGACATCAATGGAGTCAATGTGCAGAACATCCCGTGTTTTACATGCAGCTCTTGGGAGAGAAGAGACATAGCCAACGGGATCTGATAGCACGTGAAGGCTGATCTGGTCAGCAAGGCTCCTGAAGCTGGCAGACAGGGAGGCCAGCAGAAGCTGGAGAGAGCCCAGGCAGGCAAGTAAGCAGAAAGAACAATCAAGGCAGGTGGATAAAGATCACAGTGCTGGGCTTCCCTGGTGGCGCAGTGGTTGAGAGTTCGCCTGCCAATGCAGGGGACACGGGTTCGTGCCCCGGTCTGGGAAGATCCCACATGCCGCGGAGCGGCTGGGCCCGTGAGCCATGGCCGCTGAGTCTGCGCGTCCGGAGCCTGTGCTTCGCAACGGGAGAGGCCAAAACAGTGAGAGGCCCGCGTACAGCACACACACACAAAAAAAGATCACAGTGCTTATTAGTTCAGGTTGGAGGGGTCTTTTATCTGATTGTAAAGAATGTGCTAATCTTATAAAATTTGGAAAACATAGGACTCCTAAAACAGGGGAGGACTTTTGTTGAATTACGGTAAATCCCCTGCATACGAACCTTCAAGTTGCAAAGTTTCGAAGATGTGAAGGTTCATGCCAATCCCTGTATGCCAGCTGTTGTACTGTACTACTGTACTTTTCAAGGTATTGTACTGTCAGATTAAAAATGCTTTTTTTATTTTTTGTGTTTGTTTGTTTTTTATGTAAGCATTATCTGTGTGAAAAGTATTATAAACCTATTACAATACAGTGCTATATAGCTGATTGTGTTAGTTCAGTACCTAAGCTAACTTTGTTGGACTTACGAACACATTGGACTTAACGAACATACTCTCAGGATGGAAGTTGTTTGTATGTAGGGCACTTACTGTACTTGGGGTGGGTCTACGTACTCTGTGCCTTTCAGAAGCCTAAAAACACAGAACATGATAGCTGTTCAAGGTCTAAAATGGACGATAACTCAACTGCTGACAGGTAATGAGTTGGTATCTTAATTTCTATTGGGCTCCAGAGTCCCTTTGAAATCTCAGCCAATCATGTAGATACTGTTGAGACATAAACTCGGATTTTAAAAGTTCACCTACTTCACTGAGTAAAGGGTTAATTACTGTATATATTTAACAAGACAGTATATTCCATCGACTGTTTCTTCCAGTCTAGCCAAATGCATAATTTTAATATTTCACTTGTCTGGCTATTCAACATTTCCTCTTCATGAAGCCTAGCTTGAAGAAATTTCAGTAATAATGTTTTTAATTAGTTACTTCCTATACAGCTAATAAACCTAATGTACTTATGTCCCCCACTCCAAGTCCCAAACCTCCTTCCAGTTCAAGACTAATCCTTGCTTATCCCACCTCCAGCTCCATCCTTCTGCCTCAGATACACAGAACTAGAGGTGTGAGCTAGAGGGTTCATCCTCATGGCACTGTAAATGTGACAATAGCTGATACTTACATGGCAATTACTATGTGCCAGCATCTGCTGTAAGTGCTTTAAACACATTAGCTCATTTAACCTTCACACAACCCTATGAGGTAGGAACTATTATTATCCTCGTTTTACATGTCTAGAGGGTCTCTGTAGTGGCCTGCTCAGGGGAAGTACAGTCTCAGGAAAGGGGAGAGAAGAAACTCTTAGTACAATGACATTTACTCAGGACTGAAAGGAAGAGATTCTGAGCCCAGCTGTATTTCTCACTCAGCTTCTCCTGTGGTCCAGCCCTGTATCTAAGCATTAAGGAGAAGAAACTACAACTAAAAATTTGATGGGTCCCCTGCAGTAAGAAGAGTACTCAGTGGCCTAGTGTCTGACTCTAGCAAGCTCAGGGGATGAGATATGGCCAGTTCACAGCTTTGGAGGGAGAGAGACAGGGAGTCACTGCTTTGTTGGGGTAAAGGCTGCATAAGAGTTTCTCATGGACCAGAAGTGGTCCAAACGGGAAGGAGAGCTGGCTGGGAGCCATGTGAAATCCCACAAAAGAATATAGTCAGGAAAGATAATGCGTTCCAGCAGACTGAGTGTCTTTGAAGTAAATTGCCAAGAAAGAAGGGCTGAGGGCAAGGCAGCAGATGGAGGAAGGCACTATTAGGGTGGTCCCTAAGGGATCCTCTGAGAAGACCACTGAGGCATGCACCTGAGAAAGAGATAGCCTTAAACACCTATGGAAAAGAATAAAAAATCTAGGAATAAACCTACTTAAGGAGACAAAAGACCTGTATGCAGAAAATTATAAGACACTGATGAAAGAAATTAAAGATGATACAAATAGATGGAGAGATATACCATGTTCCTGGATTGGAAGAACCAACATTGTGAAAATGACTATACTACCCAAAGCAATCTACAGATTCAATGCAATCCCTATCAAACTACCACTGACATTTTTCACAGAACTAGAACAAAAAATTTCACAATTTGTATGGAAACAAAAAAGACCCTGAATAGCCAAAGCAATCTTGAGAACAAAAAACGGAGCTGGAGGAATCAGGCTCCCTGACTTCAGACTATACTACAAAGTTACAGTAATCAAGACAGTATGGTACTGGCACAAAAACAGAAAGATAGATCAATGGAATAAGATAGAAAGCCCAGAGATAAACCCACACACATATGGTCACCTTATCTTTGATAAAGGAGGCAGGAATGTACAGTGGAGAAAGGACAGTCTCTTCAATAAGTGGTGCTGGGAAAACTGGACAGCTACATGTAGAAGAATGAGATTAGATCACTCCCTAACACCGTACACAAAAATAAGCTCAAAATGGATTAAAGATCTAAATGGAAGGCCAGAAACTATCAAACTCTTAGAGGAAAACATAGGCAGAACACTCTATGACATAAATCACAGCAAGATCCTTTTGGACCCACCTCCTAGAGAAGTGGAAATAAAAACAAAAATAAACATATGGGACCTAATGAAACTTCAAAGCTTTTGCACAGCAAAGGAAACCATAAACAAGACCAAAAGACAACCCTCAGAATGGGAGAAAACATTTGCAAATGAAGCAACTGACAAAGGATTAATCTCCAAAATTTATAAGCAGCTCATGCAGCTCAATAGCAAAAAAACAAACAACCCAATCCAAAAATGGGCAGAGGACCTAAATAGACATTTATCCAAAGAAGATAAACAGACTGCCAACAAACACATGAAAGAATGCTCAACATCATTAATCATTAGAGAAATGCAAATCAAAACTACAATGAGATATCATCTCACACCAGTCAGAATGGCCATCCTCAAAAAATCTAGAAACAATAAATGCTGGAGAGGGTGTGGAGAAAAGGGAACACTCTTGCACTGCTGGTGGGAATGTGAATTGGTACAGCCACTATGGAGAACAGTATGGAGGTTCCTTAAAAAACTAAAAATAGAACTACCATATGACACAGCAATCCCACTACTGGGCATATACCCCGAGAAAGCCATAATTCAAAAAGAGTCATGTACCAAAATGTTCATTGCAGCTCTATTTACAATAGCCCGGAGATGGAAACAACCTAAGTGTCCATCATCTGATGAATGGATAAAGAAGATGTGGCACATATATACAATGGAATATTACTCAGCCATAAAAAGAAACAAAATTGAGCTATTTGTAATGAGGTGGATGGACCTAGAGTCTTTCATACAGAGTGAAGTAAGTCAGAAAGAAAAAGACAAATACCGTATGCTAACACATATATATGGAATTAAAGAAAAAAAAACTGTCATGAAGAACTTAGGGGTAAAATAGGAATAAAGACACAGACCTACTTGAGAATGGACTTGAGGATATGGGGAGGGGGAAGGGTAAGCTGTGACAAAGTGAGAAAGAGGCATGGACATATATACACTACCAAACGTAAGGTAGATAGCTAGTGGGAAGCAGCCGCATAACACAGGGAGATCAGCTCGGTGCTTTGTAACCGACTGGAGGGGTGGGATAGGGAGGGTGGGAGGGAGGGAGACGCAAGAGAGAAGGGATATGGGAACAGATGTATATGTATAACTGATTCACTTTGTTATAAAGCGGAAACTAATACACCATTGTGAAGCAATTATACTCCAATAAAGTTGTTAAAAAACAAAAAAAAAACCACTTACGGGCCCACCAATCACAAAGCTCTCTCAGGGCAGGATCATTCAAGTAATGACTTCCCGGGCTCTTGACTCTGTTCCCTCCCCATTTACCTACCTTGGAAGGGTTCAAAACATATTTTAGCAAGTGGGGATAAGAGAGGTGTATAGAGAAGATGGATAAGGATCCCTCCAACTGTCCTCTTCCTGGCTATCAGGTTCTATCAGACTATCAGAAGGTAAATATCATAGCAAAGATAACACAACTGCAGAGAACATTTGTCCTAGGGAGAGAGGGTGGGAATTACCCCGGGGCGTGGAGGGAGGGAGCTAGGGAGGGGGGAAAACGAAACACCGTGTACCCCACAATTGCAGCCAGCACTCTGAGAAGCACGGTGAAAAAAGCAAAACCTCCCTAGAAGTGACCTGAGAGAACCAGTGTTTAAGCGCTATATTTTTAGCAAGGGTACAAGTCCCTAAAGCAATAAGTAGTATGATAAGAGCATCATGAATTTACAAAGGAAAATAAACATATCAAAAACTGCTCCCTCAGACACACCTATTCAGGGTTATCACCTGTTCCAGTAGGGCCCTTTATAATTTCTTAAATATCAACTATGCTCAATAAGGTGTAGGTCGTTTGCTATTCAGAGTGTAGATTCCGCCATTTCCACACCATTTTTGGCTGAATTAGAGAATCTCTCTACTTACAGGGATGTCAGCTGTTTGGTCCACACCTAACCACCTAACCACCAGGTTTAAGGTTCTGATGGGCATGAAAGAGCAAAATTCTTAGTGCCATTATGGGGTTTCTCTGCCTGAGGGTGCAACAGGCTGCACTGGTTACAGATGCAACCAACTAGATGGGAGATTTGGATCATGTACCGAAGGGAGGAAGGAGGTGAAAGCTGTGACTCCAGAACTTTGTCTCTTGAGGTGTGATGGGCAGAAGAGAGTGTAAGAAAGGAAAAAGGGGAAATTCCTGATCTGCTTTAGAGAAAACGAAACAGAAAAACATGCTCTCTGGGTCTTAAAAACCCCTGACAGCCAGCAAACAACAGCAGTTTGATCTGAACAAGTACTCAGAATACAACAGTGGACATTTGAGCAAGAGCATTCTTGTCCGCATGTGGAGGTCCTTTGTTGTGGAGTAAAATACAGAGTCTCTGGGCAGCCAGCTGAGAACCTGATAGGCTGAACTGCACTGAGAGGGGCGTGACCACAGGTGTCCCTTGACAAAAACAGTGTCTCGCATAACAGGGTCTGAAGAGGGCAAATGAGTGGAGCAGTAGTACTGTCTCCCAAGAGTAGGCACAAGTACAAGGGCTTGGACTTAAGTCTGAGTCATAGAAAATGAAGGGTGGGGCAGTAGCTGGAGGAAGGGAATTCTGGGTCCCATCAAGAGTTACATAGATTCCAACCTTGTTAACTCAGCAGGGATTTGTCCTGACTATGGAATTGTGCAGTGCTAAGAAACGTTATAGTATCTTCTCATTTAACAGTCTGATATCACAGACTCTTCACTTAACACTTTTGAATCTCAAATTCTGTTTTCTCTTCAGTTAAGCACTCCTGTGCTTTTCCTAACCCACAATTAGAGAAGCGACCCCAAAGTAAACATTTTATGAAATTCTACTATTGACAGATAATTTGTAGATTTTACAACATGGTTTGCATAATCACCAGTTCCAAGGGATATACATTCAAAGGCTGTTCCAACATTTTAAGCTTTTAATTTTCCTTTTTTTTTTTTTTCTAATCTTACATAGAGAATTTTATTGCCAAGACTTCAGTTCTTCCCATCACTGTTAGCATGCTCTTATTCAGTCCACAGAAACTTGTCCTGGCTAATTTGCCTTTCTTCTCTATTTGAACTTTTAAGAAACAAGCTTAAAATAGGTTTTGTGGTTGTTTTTTGGTTTGGGTTTTTTTCTGGTATTCAACAACATTCAGCAGGTTATTTAGATTCACAAACCTCTGGTAACTCTTGCTGTTGATCCCTTCCATCAGTCACATTCAAAGAGACGCACTTCCTTTCCAGCAATCCAAGTCGTTGTTTAAGCTCTGGAGACTCGGCGATTGATCTGTTTTCCTAACAAACCCCTGGTAGAGCTTCCACCCCTTTTGTTGTGGCTCCTGATTCTCAGTCTCTCATTCTAAATGATTTCTTTCAATTTGTCACTGGGTTTTGTATTTCTCTCAAAGTCAAGAGCAAGGTGACAAAGGAAGTGGCCTCCACTCAAGGGGTAACGTCCACCTCAGTCTATGACCTTTTCTTGTAGTCTCAACCTGTCCTAACCCCTCTTAGCCCAAGTCACTGCCTTTTTACTGATATATCTTCATTTAAAAATTCCTTTCAAAATAAAATTAATTTTACTATTTAAAATGCTGATGACCCAAAACAGGTATAACAGAAAAAGTCCTGCTCATTGCTTCTCCTTCCTCCTAAACACCCAACACAAGATGCTCCCCACCCTTGCCCCAGTGCCCAGATCTCTGCCTGTGCCACTTCCACGTCCTATCTCTGCCTGTGACACTTCCACATCCTATGTCTGCCTGTGCCCTTCCATGTTTACCCTTCATTAACCCAGCCCTTCCTACTTGCTGTGTTGTTTGTGTTCAGTTTTCTTCCATTTTCATATTTTCTAATGCCTGTGTTTCTCATCATGTTCTTATTAAAAAATTGAGCACACATAATCATTACAAAAATATCAGAAAATGCAGACAGGCAAAACAATATAAAGAACAGCAAAAATCGAATTCTATCAAATATTTAGAGAAGAGCTAATACCTATCCTTCCCAAACTCTTCCAAAATATAGCAGAGGGAGGAAAACTCCCAAACTCATTCTACAAGGCCACCATCACCTTGATACCAAAACCAGACAAAGATGTCACAAAGTAAAAAAAACTACAGACCAATGTCACTGATGAACATAGATGCAAAAATCCTCAAGAAAATACTAGCAAACAGAAACCAACAGCACATTAAAAGGTTCATACACCATGATCAAGTGGGGTTTCTCCCAGGAATGCAAGGATTCTTCAATATACACAAATCAACCAATGTGATACACCATATTAAAAAATTGAAGAATAAACACCATGTGATCATCTCAATAGATGCAGAAAAAGCTTTTGACAAAATTCAACATCGATTTATGATAAAAAACCCTGCAGAAAGTAGGCATAGAGGGAACTTATCTTAACATAAGAAAGGCCATATATGACAAACCCACAGCCAACAACATTCTCAATGGTGAAAAACTGAAACCATTTCCATTAAGATCAGGAACAAGACAAGGTTACCCACTCTCACCACTCTTATTCAACATTGTTTCAGAAGTTTTTCCCACAGTAATCAGAGAAGAAAAAGAAATAAAAAGAATCCAAATCGAAAAAGAAGTAAAGCTGTCATTGTTTGCAGATGACATGATACTATACATACAGAATCCTAAAGATGCTACCAGAAAACTACTAGAGCAAATCAATGAATTTGGTAAAGTAACAGGATACAAAATTAATGCACAGAAATCTCTTGTATTCGTATACACTAATGATGAAAAATCTGAAAGAGAAATTAAGGAAACACTCCCATTTACCATTGCAACAAAAAGAATAAAATACCTAGGAATAAAACTACCTAAGGAGACAAAAGACCTGTATGCAGAAAATTATAAGACACTGATGAAAGAAATTAAAGATGATACAAACAGATGGAGAGATATACCATGTTCTTCGATTGTAAGAATCAACATTTTAAAAGTGACTATACAACCCAAAGCAATCTACAGATTCAATCCAATCCCTATCAAACTACCACTGGCATTTTTCACAGAACTAGAACAAAAAATTTCACAATTTGTCTGGAAACAAAAAAGACCCTGAATAGCCAAAGCAATCTTGAGAAAGAAAAACAGAGCTGGAGGAATCAGACTACCAGACTTTAGACTATACTATAAAGCTACAGTAATCAAGAGAGTATGGTTCTGGCACAAAAACAGAAAGATAGATCAATGGAATAGGATAGAAAGACCTGAGATAAACCCGAGTACATATGGTCGCCTTATCTTTGATAAAGGAGGCAAAAATATACAACAGAGAAAAGACAGCCTCTTCAATAAGTGGTGCTGGGAAAACTGGACAGCTACATGTAGAAGAATGAAATTAGAACACTCCCTAACACCATACACAAAAATAAACTGAAAGTGGATTACAGACCTGGATTACAGGTAAGGCCAGACACTATCAAACTCTTAGAGGAAAACATAGGCAGAACACTCTATGACATAAATCACAGCAAGATCCTTTTAGACCCACCTCCTAGAGAGATGGAAATAAAAACAAAAATAAACAAATGGGACCTAATGAAACTTCAAAGCTTTTGCACAGCAAAGGAAACCATAAACAAGACCAAAAGACAACCCTCAGCATGGGAGAAAATATTTGCAAGTGAAGCAACTGACAAAGGATTAATCTCCAAAATTTACAAGCAGCTCATGCAGCTCAATATCAAAAAGCAAACAACCCATTCCAAAAATGGGCAGAAAACCTAAATAGACATTTCTCCAAGGAAGATACACAGATTGCCAACAAACACATGAAAGGATGCTCAACATCACTAATCATCAGAGAAATGCAAATCAAAACTACAATGAGATATCATCTCACACCAGTCAGAATGACCATCATCAAAAAATCTAAATCTCCATAAATGCTGGAGAGGGTGTGGAGAAAAGAGGACCCTCTTGCACTGTTGGTGGGAAGGTAAATTGATACAGTCACTATGGAGAACAGTATGGAGGTTCCTTAAAAAGTAAAAATAGAACTACCATACGACCCAGCAATCCCACTAATGGGCATATACCCTGAGAAAAGCATAATTCAAAAAGAGTCATGTACCACAATGTTCATTGCAACTCTATTTACAATAGCCAGGACATGAAAGCAATCTAAGTGTCCATTGACAGATGAATGGATAAAAAAGATGTGGCACATATATGCAATAGAATATTACTTAGCCATAAAAAAGAAATGATATTGAGTTATTTGTAGTCAGGTGGATGGACCTAAAGTCTGTCATACAGAGTGAAGTAAGTCAGAAAGAGAAAAACAAATACCATATGCTAACACACATATATGGAATATAAAAAAAAAAAAGGTTCTGAAGAACCTAGGGACAGGACAGGAATAAAGATGCAGATGTACAGAATGGCCCTGAGGACACAGGGAAGGGGAAGAGGAAGCTGGGATGAACTGAGAGAGTGGCATGCACATATATACACTATCAAATATAAAACAGCTAGTGGGAAGCAGCCGCATAGCACAGGGAGATCAACTCAGTGCTTTGTGACCACCTAGAAGGGTGGGATAGGGAGGGTGGGAGGGAGGGGACACAAGAGGGAGGAGATATGGGGATATATGTATATGTATAGCTGATTCACTTTGTTATACAGCAGAAACTAAGACACCATTGTAAAGCAATTATACTCCAATAAAGATGTTAAAATAAAAAAATAAAAAAAAGAATAGCCAAGATGCCCACCTACCCACCCAGAGTCACCAGCTGCTAATACACTGGTGTGCATCTCCTTTTAGATCCTTCAGTATATACATGTATTAATTTCTTCAAAAATGGGATTATGCAATCCAGTATGTTTTATGACCTATTTTAATTTATTTAAAAATCCATCAGTTGTTACACAACTATATTGTACCAACTTTTCTCCATTAAGAATAGCATTTAGTAATAAAAAAAAATTTTAAAGCAAGATAGAAGAAAACTACATGAATTCTGAGTAGAAAAAAAATGGTTAAGGTCACTTTAAAAGTTATCAAACTATCTCATGGTGCACCACAGTTACCAATACTAGAAAGTCCTAGCCAAAAGAGTTTTATTTTGTTTTCACCAATCTTTTTTTTTTTTTTTTTTTTTTTTTGCTGTACGTGGGCCTCTCACTGTTGTGGCCCCTCCCATCGCGGAGCACAGGCTCCGGACGCGCAGGCTCAGCGGCCATGGCTCACGGACCCAGCCGCTCCGTGGCATGTGGGATCTTCCCGGACCAGGGTATGAACCCGTGTCTCCTGCATCGGCAGGCGGACTCTCAACCACTGCACCACCAGGGAAGCCCTGTTTTCACCAATCTTCATTTCAACCAAACTGCTTTCAGCCCAATCACTTGGGTGTGTCCCAATGGGTCTTCACCTTCTCTTGGAGGCCTTCCCCAGATTTCCCAGTTGATACTTCTTCCTACCTTCCATAGACTATGTGTCTTGAAGTTGGGATGTTGGTCACATCACATTCTGACTTGCTCTGCTGCTTCATTTTTTTTTTTTTTTCTGTTCTCAGTTTAACTCCCCAAAGTTAGGGTGCTTTACATCTGGAAAGTGCTCAGTAAATGAATGAGTAAATAAAAATAACTAAGGATCACAACCAATATTACTCACTATTCTTGGGATTTTTCTTTTTTTTGAGCATTTTTCCTGACCCAGTTTAAATTCCCTTATATTGGGCATAGGTAATTGCATTTGTCAGGAGTCTTTCAGACAAAGGTGACAGAAAACCAATTCAAATTAGTTAAGCAAAAAAGGAATATTTTATTGCTTCATGTAATTGGGAAGGCCAGGAATACACTTCAGGCATAGATAAATCCAGGGGTTCAAATGATTATCTATCTTTCTCTCCCTTTTTTCTCATATTTTCTATCTCTCTCTCCCTCTTTCCCTCCTTTCCTCCTTCCCTTTTTCTCATTTGCCCTTTATTTCTCCTCCACCAGTTAGATTTCCTTCATGTCAAGAGATTTTGGGCTGGGGTTGGCCATGGAGGATTGAGACTACAGATCCACAGATAGCTCCAGGCTTACATCATCCTGGAGGAAAGTTCTTAACTGTCTCTCCCAGTGACTGCACATAAAATCCCATATGTATGTTACAAGTTTGGTACTATGATTAGGGCAGGTGTGAGTCACATAGCCATCTCTGTTGCTGGGGGTGCTGTGCACTGTAACAGAAAGGTCCCCTAAATCTGCACAGAATGGTACAAAAATGTAAAAAAAAAAATATGTATTATTATTTGGAAGAGAAAAAACATGACTAAAATTTGAGATGGTGTCAAGCAGCCCCATTTCACACATTCTCCTCTGGCCACTTACATTATTTCTTATTAAATTCAGAGACTACGATCAACTGTTCTCTAGCCAGGCTAGAATCTTAGAGTTTTAACTCAACCCCTTCATTTTATAGATGAGGAAATGATATCTCATCCATCATCAGTGAACCAACTAGCATAGGGAAGGGCTTTCTTCACCATGTGGGGAGGAGCTAGTTTGGAAACTGGGAAATCATCACCTGGTCTCAGTCCAGCACAAATTCCCCTATGACTCAGAGATTCAATTCACCTTACTGGGCTTCAGTTTCTTCCAGAAAATAAAGAGTTTGGAACCCATGATTTCTAATTATTTTATGATTTCAGGCATTGCAATTATGGGTCATAAAGATAAATTTGTTTGCTTTTTCAAATCACTTGCCATAAGAAAACAGTACTTTAAAAATATTTTCTCTGACAATGAACATTCTACCCAGCATTCTATGGAAAATGGTGGAAAGTGCAATTCATGTGGAAAGAAGTTGAAGATTCATATCTATGAGCAATATGAGCAAACTTATTTACCCTAGTATGTACTTTATTCTCAAGATCCAAGTTGCTTGTGATTTGAAAACTTTAAAATCCCACTGATAAGGTGAAGATAAATTCTATGTAAAGACCTGTGGAAATACTTTAATAGCATGATAAATTTCAATGTCACATTCATTTTTAATCACCATTAAGTATTCTCAACTAAGCAATAATATGTAGAAGTGGGAAATCTGCGGGAGTTAACTTTAGGAAAATGGTGAGAATGGGGAGGGCAAAAGAGTTGTTTTCTTTATCAAAATCTCCCTTACAAAGCATAATATAAACATTTTTTTTGAAGTCCAAAGGAATACTAGGATACAGGGACAAGGGTAATATATGTGCAAACACATTTACAACTCTTTCCTTTTTATTAGAGCAGGCAGGAGTGGGTTTGCAAAATGAAGTCCCTAAAGAAGTTGAATGAAGAACAAATTGCCTTTCATTGCTAAGCTTGATTCTATAGTATGTGCCAAGAAATTGGATTGACTGGGACCTTGAAAAGAGCTGATATTTGATTGACTGAAATACTGAAAAGAGCTGGCTTCCCTGGTTGAACATTTGAACTGTGGGCAGGCTGAAGTAACATGTTAAATGGCCGAAAAGAAGGGATTTTTGATCATCAAAGGCAGCTTCAGACTGCCCCATATGCCAAGCTGAAAGAACCTGTGTTTCCACTTTCTCAGCAAATTGTACAGCCCTGAGGAGAGTTTGGAAATGTGCTCAATGACCCTGATTTGAAATCAGGGAAAGTAGCTCTAGCAACAAGTTCCTGACAGCTGATTTAGGAAATCTTTCAATTTTGCAGACTTCAGTGACACACACTCTAGGACAAGACCATCATGTGTTGTCACTCCAAGACATTCTTAATTCACTGTCTTCCAGTAAAATGTCAAAGTCTAGAAGGGAAAGAAATCAAGCAAATCAAAGCAAACAATGAAAAAATAATACATATAATGAATATGGCTGGGTATGGTGATGTCAACACTACAAAAAATTCTACTTCTACCTTCAGTTCCTAACGATGAGTCATAAAGCATCTATTGATGCACAAAACACAAATTTAACCAACACAAGAGAATTATGCAAATGATACATAATACTTGATCACACAATGGATACCACTGTACAGTTTATCACACCAGGAGCTCTGAGGGCCACCACTATGCATATCTTTTTCACCTGAACTTTCAGTGCTAGCACATTCCTGACACAGCGCATGCAAGGACTAAAAATTTGTCAAATGAATGAATGAATGAATTGGAAAACTATTGAACTAGAGAGGACCACAGAGTAATAAAGTGTCATTTTTCAGACAGGAATTGTAAAATCTATTCCACAAAGAAAATCTTCAAGATTTTCTAAATTTTAAATGAGACTGCATGAACGTCCTTGGTACACACTTAGATATGACTACCAGAAAATATTTCTGATGTGCAAATGGTGACACCAATTTTCTTTAGATAAAGATGCAGTGAGTTGCTCTTTGTTCAGGCCACATTAGGTGTCACCATTAAATAGATTTTGAGAGAGCAGTCCACCTCCACCATTAGTAGCTTAAGGGGCCATAATTCTCACTGTCTTCCATATACACATAGATAGTCTATTCAATTCCCAGGCCTCTCAATTGAATAATTTTTATATTTTTCCCTCAACTCTTTCTTAGCTACACACTCACACTGCTCCATCCTACATAGGCAGTGTCAACACCTAAAATTCCATTGTCTCTAAAATATTGGCATGAAACATACCACTCCATGACTATTACCACCTACCTTTTAGCTCACCTGCTCACCCATTGCCACCACAACACTTTAAATCTCTTGGAGACTTTCAATGCATTGACTCCACCACTTTCACAATCTACCCACTATCCTAACTTCACGTTCCTCTTTGAGGAATGTAGATGATATGCCTCATCAATTCAAGCAGTCCCTTTAAAAATCCTGAATTCTCTTATTCTTCCCTACCTTCTTGGAATTCATGAGACCAAACTCAAGCTCTGGACAACCCCAACAATCTGACTTTTCTGTGCTTGCAGCTGAAGTTTGTTAGAAAAGGAGAGATTGCACAACTGTCTTCTCCTTATTTATGATCACGATCTTGAAATGGGTGATCAATACTGACAATTATTTACTGGAGTAATTGTCCTAGCCAGAGCAATAAGGCAAGAAAATGAAATTAAAGGCATCCAAATCAGAAAGGAAGAAGTAAAACTATCTCTATTTGCAGATGACTTGATCTTATATATAGAAAATCCTAAAGACTCCACAAAAACAAAATCAACCCCCCCAAAAAAAACTCTTAGAACTAATAAATAAATTCAGTAAAGTTGCAGGATGCAAAATCAACATAGAGATCAGTTGTCTTTCTATACACTAACAACAAAATATCTGAAAAAGAAATAAAGAAAACAATCTCATTTACAATCACATCAAAAATAATAAAATGCCTAGGAATAAATTTAACCAAGTAGGTGAGAGATTTCTACTCTGAAAACTACAAGACATTGATGAAAGAAATTGAAGACACAAATAAATGGAAAGATATCCCTTGCTCATAGATCAAAGAGTTAATATTGTTAAAATATCCATGCTACCCAAAGCTATCTACAGATTCAATGTAATCCCTAACAAAATTCCAATGGCATCATTACAGAAAACAAAACTGCTATAATTTGTGTGGAACCACAAAAGACCCCAAATAGCTAAAGTAATCTTGAGAAAGAACAAAGCTGGAGGCATCACACGTCCTGATTTCAAAATGTATTACAAAGCTATAATAATCAAAGCAGTATGGCACTAACATAAAAACAGATGCAGAATGATGGAACAGAATTTAGAGCGCAGAAATAAACCCATGCCTATATGGTCAACTAATATTTGACAAGGGAGCCAGGAATACTCCATGGGTAAGAAATAGTCTCTTCAATAAATGGTGTTGGAAAAACTGGATATTCACATGCAAAAGGATAAAATTGAACCCCTATTTTACACCACTCACAAAAATTAACTTGACATGAATTATAAACATAAACACATGACCTGAAACCATAAAACTCCTAAAGGACAATATAGGGAAAAAGCTCCTTGTAATTGGTCTTGGCAATTATGTTTGATATGACCCAAAGTGCAAGCAACAAAAGCAAAAATAAATAAGTGGGACCACATCAAACTAAAAAGCTTCTGCATAGCAAAAGAGATGATCAAGAAAATGAAATGGCAACCTATGGAATGGGAGGAAATATTTGTAATATCTAATAAGGGATTAATATCCAAAATATATTTTTAAAAAACTCATACAATTCGATAGCAAAAGAAAAAATCTGACTTAAAAATGAGCAAAGAACCTAAATAGACATTTTTCCACATAAGACATTCAAACGGCCAACAGGTACATGAAAAACAATGCTCAACATCACTAATCATCAAGGAAATGCAAATCAAAACCACAATGAGATATCACATCATACCTGTTAGAATGGCTATTATCAAAGAGACAAGAGATAAGTGTCAGTGAGGATGTAAAAAAAAGGGAACATTTAAACCCTGTTGGTAGGATTGTAAATTGGTACAGCCACTATGGAAAAATTATGGAGTTTCCTTTAAAAATTAAAAATAGAACAGTCATACGATCCAGCAATTCCAATTCTGGGTATGTGTCCAAAGCAAATGAAATCAGTATCTCATAGAGATATATTCACTCCCATGTCCAATGCAGCATTATTTACAATAGTTAAGAAATGGAAACAAACTGTGTTCATGGATGGATGGAGTATTATTCTGCCATAAAAAGAAGGGAAGACTGCCCTTTGCAACAAGATGGATGGACTTTAAGGGCATCATATTAAGTGAAATAAGTCACAGAAAGCCAAATTCTGTATGATCTCGCTTATATGTGGAATCTACAAAAAATGAACTCATGGAAATAGAGAGTAAATTGGTGGTTGCCACAGGTAGGGGAATGGGTGAAAGTGATCAAAGGATGCAAACTTCCACTTATAAGAAGAAAAATTCTGGGAATGGTGACTATAATTAACAATACTGTATTGTGTATTTGAAAGTTGCTAAGAGAATAGATGTTAAAAGTTCTCAACACACACACACAGACACACACACACACCCATCTGTAATTATGTGAGATGATGGATATATTAACTAACGTTATTGTGGCAATCATTTCACTAAATAATCTCTCCCTTCAAACTTCCTATACCTTTCCTCCCCCATTCATATTGACCACTGCTTTGTTTTTGAGACCCTCTTTCATTAGCTTGTGTTGTCACACACTCATGTATTTCTCCTACTTCTCTAGCCACTCCATCTCAGTTTCCTTCTCCTGCTCCTCTGCCCTACCCGACCTCCATATATAGTAGTTTCTCACACATCAGTCTTATGTACCCACCCTCTATACTCTTTTTTAACATTTTTCTCCATAGGTGATGGCATCGATTTTTTAAATAATAGTTTTATTGAAATGTAATTCACTTACCATAATACAGAGTTGTACAACCATGCCACTACCTAATTTTGGCATATTTTCATCATCCCCAAAAGAAATTATATACCCACTAAGCACTCACCCCCCATTCTCTCCTCCCCCCACCCCTTGCCAACCACTAATCCATTTTGTCTCTATAGATTTGAATATTTCAAATAAATGGAACCTATCATATGTGGTGTTTTTGCGGCTGGCTTCTCTTACTTAGCATGTTCTCAAGGTTCATCCATTGTAACATGTATCAGAATTTCATTCCTTTTTATTGATGAATAATTTCCATTGTTTTGTATATCACAGTTGTTTATTCAGTCAACAGTTTGTGGGTATTTGAGCTGTTTCTACTTTTTGGCTATCACAAATAATGCTGCTATGAACATTTGTGTACAAGTTTTTGTGTGGACATATGTTTTCATTTCTCTTGGATATATCTAGGAGTAGAATTGCTAGGTCATATGGTAAACTCTTTGTTTAACATTTTGAGAAACTGCCAAACCATTTTCTAAAGCAGGCTGAAACATTTTACAATCACACCAGCAGAGTATAAGGGTTCCAATCTTCCTACAACCTCATCAACAATTGTTATTGTCTTTTTTATTATAGCTATTCTAATAGGTATGAAGTGGTAATCTCCTCAATGACTAAGAATAACTAAAAATGCCCATTTTTCAATTGAGTTGTCTTTTTATTGTTAAATTTTAAGTGTTCTTTATATATTCTAGATACAAGACCGTCATCAAATATATGATTTGAAAATATTTTCTCCCTTTCAGTCGATTGTCTTTTCACTTTCTTAATGGTGCACTTTCAAGCACAGAAGTTTTTAATATTGATAAATCCAGTTTACCTACTTTTTTCTTTTGTTGTGTGTGGGTTTGGAGTCATATCTAAAAAGTCACTGCTTAATCCAGTGTCACAAGGTTTAGCTCTTACATTGAGGTCGATGATCTATCTTGAATTAATTTTTGTGTATAGTGTGAGTTACAGTTACAACTTCATCCTTTTGCACTTTGCTATCCAATTGTCACATCATCATTTGTTGAAAAGACTATCCTCCCCCCTTACCCTGTTGAATTTTCTTGGCAGTCTTTTCAAAAATCAATTGAATATAAATTAATTATTTATTCCTGAGTTCTCAATTATATTCCATTGATTTCTATGTCTATCTTTATGCCAATACCACATTAACTTGATTACTGCGGCTTTGTAGTAAGTTTTGAAATCAGGAAGTTTGTGTCCTCTAAATTTGTTATTTTTCAAGAATGTTCTGGGCATTTTTGATCACTTGCACTTCATCAGTTTTTGTCCTTTAAATACCATCTCATAAACAGACAACTCCCAAATTATATTACCCAAATCATTTTCTGAAGCTGTGACTCATATTGAAGCTATGCCTTTAATTGGCAGTCCCAATGAATTGTCTCACAGCTATTTCAAACTGTCCAAATGAAACAGAAAATTCATCCACATAACTCGTCCCATCCGATTTCTTCTGCCACCTACACTTACTTACTATATGTGTCCCCACAATTAACCCCATTGCTCATGCAGGAAACTGACGGTCAGTATCCACTCCTCCCTCTTCTTCACTCCACAGTCAATCCTTCAGCAAGTCCCACCCATCTTTCCTCCAAACCATACTTCAAACTTATTCACTTGTCCCCATATCTACTTTTGAAACCTTAATCCAGCCATTATAATTGTCTCCTTGATTACTAACTGGTGTCCCTGATTTTTCCCAAAAGATTCATTTTTCTTCACAAGAAACAGTGATAATTTAATAACTTAAAGCAGATTATTTTTGTTCCCCTCTTAAAAGTTTTCATTGATGTGCTTTACACTTAAATGAAATCTCAACTCTTTCCCATGACATATAAGCCCTTGCATGATTTGAATCCACCTACCTTTCCTGCCTGTCTTTTGCTGTCTCCCCTTGCTCACAGGTTCTAAACATACCAGATTTCTTTTAGGTTCTCACACAAGACAACCTTCTTCCTGGTTTGAGACACGCTGTCTCCTCTGACTAAAATGCTCCTCCTGCCACCTCAACTCCCTACTATTCCATGGATAGTTCCTTTGACCCATCTGTTCTTGGCTTAAGTATCATCTCCTAGGAGAAATTTTCTTTGGTGACTATATATCTAAATTAGGTCTCTCTCATATCTTCTTTCACTGCACACAGTTGTTCTTTTTAACACATTTATTATACTTTGTATTAATTTAATTGCTTATATGCTTGGTTATTTTCTGTCTCTCTCATTAAGTTGTAAGATCCATGCAGCTAGGAACCATGTCTGTTCCTTTTACCACTGTATCCCCAGTGCTAAGCACACAATAAGTGCTCATTAAATCAGTACTTGAATAAATGTCTCATTTTTACTCATTAAAGATTAATAAGAGGACAGTTTCATAATGCTTAGTATAGGCCAGGCACTGTTACATGCCCTTTGCATGGAACAATTATTTAAACCTCACAACAACTTTATGAGGTAAATTCTATTATTATCCCATTTTTTTAAACAGAGGAAATCTGGTTACAGAGAAGATAAGCAATTTCCTCAATGTCACCCAGGCAAGATATAAGTAAACCTGGAATTAGAATGCAGGCACTCTGGCTCTGGCACCTATGTTCATAACCACTGTGCTACACAGATGTACACCAGGAAGGCATGGGAGGGGACTTTTGGCTTGATTTAGGGAGTTGACATCTTCTCCAGCCCTATCTTTGCATGCAAACTTTGTGAGAGTAGATGGAGCAATTTGCATGAGGATCTCAAACGACTCTGGGTTAGAAAATGGCACCTTGTTGCCATTTGTTTTTCCTTCCTGAGATTCAGAGATAAAGGAATATTATGGGAACAGCTGCCGCCTTAAAGGAGGATAGCCAGGACCTCAAAGTAAAATATCCTTGAGGGAATCAGAAGTCTAGGCTGGTGACCTAGGATAAGTACAGTGTGGATGATTGAAGCAGTGAGCTCTTTCAGGTGCAGCTGTTGGTCCTAGAAGAAAATGACTAAACCCAGGAGTATGTGAAATTAAAAGAGTTGCAGATGAATCAAAACGACAATGAGATATTGCCTCACACCTGTTAGGATGGTTTTTATCAAAAAGAAACAACAATTGCTGGTAAGGATGTGGAGAAACCTATTGGTGGGAATGCAAACTGATGCAGCCTTATGGGAAATAGTATGACAGTTTCTCAAAAAACTAAAAATTGTACTACCATATGATCCAGCAATCCCACTCCCGGATATATATCTGAATGAGTTAAAATCAGTATCTCGAAGGGTTATCTGCATACCCATGTTCACTGAAGCATTATTCACAATAGCCAAGATAAACAACTTAAGTATCTGTCATTGGGTGAATGGACAAAGAAGATGTGGTATATATATACAGTGGAATATTTTTCAGCCATGACAAAGAAGGAATGCCTACTATTTGTGAAAACTTGGATGGACCCTGAAGGCATTATGCTAAGTGAGATAAGTCAGACAGAGAAGGACAAATACTCTATGATATCACTTATATGTAGAATCTAAAAACACTGAACTTGTAAAAACAGAGGGTAGAATAGAAGTTATAAGGGGGTGGGGGAATTGGGGAGAAATTGTTTTAAGGGTACAAACTTATAACCAGTAGATAAATAAGTTCTGGAGAACTAATACACAACATAGTGATTATAGTCAACAATACTGTATTATGAATTTCAAAGTTACTAAGAGCCTAAATTTTAACTGTTCTCAGCACATAAAAAAATGATAAATATGTAACATGAAAAAAGTGTTAGCTAATGCTACTACAGTAATCATACTGCAATATATAAATGTACCAAACCAACACATTGTATACCTTATATTTACACAATGTTATGTGTCAATTATACCTCAATTAAAAAATATATATATATATAGTTGCAGAGGGAAGTCTTATACTGGGCCCTGCTGTGCACTGGATGGGCCTTAACCTTCATACTATCATCTGGCTCCCACAGCACACACACACACACACACACACACACACACACGCCTTCCCTGACATTTCAGGATGTGTGTAGAGTTTCTTGGCTGTTTGTGTTCTTAGAACAACATTGTCTTTTTTCTGTGTTCAAAGTAAGTTCTGGTTCAAATGGTAAGTGTGGCTTCTTGAAGCAGTCAGTGCTCCCACTTTCAGTCATAGATATACCGCAATCATCTTGTTCTCTCTTTGAGTCTCACTGAACCCTGTGTATGGTGGGCCTACCAGAATTCTGTGCTCCTGGGGCACTGTAGATGCTAACGGATGTCAAGGAATGGTGGTAGACCACATATCACAGGTATCTCTTCTGTCTCCTGCACATGCTGCACTACTCCATCAGACTTACCAACAAAACACCAAGATAAAATTACTAAGGCTTTTAACACAGCATCAGCAGACCATTAAACTAAGCTCAGGGACTTGTGAATGTGGAGTCGTGTGCAACTGCACAGGTAGTGCTATGCCCATGAAGTTGGCCCTGGGTATCAGCATGTAATTGGCACTTAACTCCACAGGAGTGGATGAGATCACCCATGAGAGAGAAGATAGAAAGAACAAATGGTCTCAGCCACAAGCACTGTGTTAGCTCAACATTTAGAGATTGATCAGAGGAGAAAGAGTCCACAAAGGAGACTGAGAAAGCAGCCAGGAAGGTAGGAAGACATGAGACTACCTGGCCACGATTCTCTAATTGCATTTTTTGGGACTCTCGTTCAGTGACAGACTGAATGGGATGGCACTGATGTGTGAGGGGCTCACTATTGAGATTCTGGTATAACTACCAGTACTGTGGGTGGGTAGGCAGAAGTGAGTCATTTAATTGAGGTGGACTGGGATATTAGTGCTCTCACAGGGAAGCACAATAACGTTTGAGAACAAGTTTATATATATATATATTTAATTGAAGTATAGTTGATTTACAACATGGTGTTAGTTTTAGGTATACAGCAAAGTGATTCATATATATATATATATATATATATATATATATATATATAATTTTCTTTCAGATTATTTTGTTATAGTTTCTTACAAGATATTGAGTATTTTTCCCTGTGTTATACAGTAAAGCCTTGTTGTTTATCTATTTTATATAAAGTAGTGTGTATCTGTTAATCCATATTCCTAATTTGTCCTTCACCCCCATTTTCCCTTTGGTAACCATAAGTTTGTTTTCTGTCTGTGAGTCTGTTTCTATTTATAAATAGATTCATTTGTATTATTTTTTAGATTCCACATATAAGCGATATCATATAGTATTTGTCTTTCTATGTCTGACTTACTTCACTTAGTATGATAATTTCTAGTTCCATTCATGTTGCTGCAAATGGTAACACTTCATTCTATTTGATGGCTAAGTAATATTCCATTGTATATATGTAACACAGCTTCTTTATCCATTCATCTGTTGACTGATTGCTTCCATGTCTTGGCTATTATAAATAGTGCTGCTATGAACATTGGAGTGCATGTATCGTTTCAAATTAGAGTTTTCATCTTTTCCAGATATATGCCCAGGAGTGGGATTGCTGGGTCATATGGTAGGTCTATTTTTAGTTTTTTAAGGAACATCCATACTGTTCTCCATAGTGGTTGCACCAATTTACGTTCTCACAAACAGTGTAAGAGGGTTCCCTTTTCTCCACACCTTCTCCAGCACTTATCATTTGTAGACTTTTTGATGATAGCAATTTTGATAGGTGTGAAGTGATATCTCATTGTGGTTTTGATTTGCATTTGAGAACAAGTTCTAAATAGCCTTTTGGATTCAGAGAGATGCTCTTGAGGAAATTTTGGTTAGGTGCATCTATTTGAAGGCTAATTCTGCTTCTGCTGGTTCTGTGGCAGCATGTGTATGTGGCTTTTTTCCCAAAGGAAAGACAAGACAAAACCTCTACCTGGCAGCTGATGGTAGCTGCTTACAGCAGTAACAGTGTCAAGTGGACCAGCACCCTGGGCATTCCTAGCATATGTTTTGGAATGCCATACAAATTTATCACCTGGTTCAAAAAGAAGAGTTACAATTGTCCTAGAATACCAATTTGGCCTTCTTTTCATAACTGGACTTGGTATCCTGCACTGAGCTGGGTGGACTTCTAAGGAACTTGGTGTCTGAGGGCGTGTGTAACCCCACACCCCGCTCGGCTCCTCCATCGCTTCCTGGGCTCCTCTTCTTCCCCTGCAGTGGCCTGGGCTGGTTGGTCCTTCTCATCTGCCATGCCAGAAACCCTGGAAATGTGTATCGGGTCGCTTTCCCACGACTTGGGAGAGCAGTGCTGGAGGAGGTGGTGTCTGCCAGGACAGCGACTACAGCGCAGGTGAAGCTGGAGATCGTGGTGATGTCTAGGTAGACACGGGCTGCAAGGGGTGGTTTGGGAAGAAGTCACCGTGAAAGTGCCTCTTGGGACTGCTGCGAGCCACGTCTTCCTGGCTCCTGTGAGGTAGAAAGCCAGTGTTTCCTGGCTTTAGACCGTGAGTTGCTTAGGATCACTTATCTTAAAACCAGCATCACTGAGGTATGACTTATATGTCATAAAACATAATTCTATGCTTTTTAGTAAATGTAGTTGTAAACTTAGTACATGACTTAGTACATGTAGTAAATATTCCAGTTTTGGAACATTTCCATCATTGCATAAAGTTCCCTCAGTGTCCCTTTCCAATCAATTCCCATTTCCATACCCAGCCCCTGGCAGCCTCTGATGTGCTTTCTGCTGAAGATTTACCTTCACTGGTAAATGAAAGCTTATAGTATGTGGTCTTTTGTGTCTGGCTTCTTTCACTTAGCATATTGTTGCAGTATAAGTAGTTCTTTTTTAGTGCTGAATAGTAGCCCATTGTATGAATGTATCACATTTTGTTTAGCCATTCATCAGTTGGACATTTGAGTTGTTCCACTTTGGAGTTACTATGAATTGTGCTAGGAACAATTGTATACAAGTCTTTATGTGGGTATGTTTTAATTTACCTTGGGTAGATACCTAGGAGTGGAATTGCAGTTTTATATACTAAGTTTATGTTAAACCTTTTTTTCTAATGTCTCAGATCTCTTTTTATTAGATAATAAAATGATCAAGAAACTAGCCTATTGAAACTAAAGTTGGTGAAGGAAGTTCTAATTAATGTTGTTAATTGGGAATTAACCATTCTTTTACTCATTTTTCAAACACTTACTGAGCTAGCCATTGTACTAACCATTCAATATTAAAGTTAACTACACATCATTGGTTTTCTTTGATGGCTGGAAATGTGTGAACATTAGGATGGATATACTTTTTGAGATTTTTTTTTTGTTAACTTTACTGAACTCCTTTAACTAACTTGCTTGGTTTTACTTGCATTTTTCTTCTAAAAAGAGAGAACAGGGAAAAAAATGTGTGTAGTATCTAGTTTTACAGCATGGAAGGTAAATTTGACACCGATAGATTCTGTTGATGATGGCCCAAGGAACTCCAGAGGTTTGAGAGATGGGGGTTGTACAAAGCTGTATGGGAATGAAAGACCATTATCATTGACCTACGGAGGTCTCGTTTCCTTTGTGCTAACAAACAGAGATAAAGAACATGATAAGACTGGCCTTGATGGTCTCAAGGAAGATAGTGGTGGTGATGATCTAAAGCTGAGAACTGAAGAAATAGCTAAATTCTATGGTTCATTCAGATATGGATTACTCTACTACTGAGCTTATTTATATCTACATCCCCCCCCTGTTTAGACTCCAGAGTTTTAGAATGGCAATACTGGGATGCTATAATAACTTCTATTTTAGAAAATTTAAGCACCTTATTTGGGGAGCTATCTGGTAAAATTGAACCAGAAAAGAACTAGGGCTCTTTAGAGAAATGGCTTACTCCAGGGCTGGGGCACATAAAGCGTAAGATGAGCCTGGATCATCTTGTGCCAAAAAGGAAGAAAGGGCTCAAGAACATCCAAGTCATGTCAGGGACATACGCACCAGATTGAAGTCAGGTCAGTCCTGGGGCAATTTTACCAACAAAATAAGTGATGATAGGAATGCATTGTACAATAAAATAAAAGAGTCCATCCTAATATAAATAAATGAATAAATAATGGAAAAAGGAGAGCTCTACCTAACAGTAGATCACTAACTAACAAGTGTAGAAAGAAAACTGGATTTAAAAAAAAATCACCATTTGGCTTTCACCATAGTAATACTTGATTCAGGCAAGAATCATCAACCTGTGCTAAAACTGGTGGGTACAAGTGTGGTAAAGAACAAGATATTTGCATAGTTTCAAAGTATCTCCCCATAAAACACTTATAAATTGCTCACTAATTTGTAAGTATCAAATACAAATTAACTTCAGAGTGAAGAAAGTTGGAAAACACATCTTAACCAAGTAATAAAAGTAACTGCCAACAGGAATGGGACAAATTCACATCATGTGCTTTCTGAAAAGAGGCCTTGAGAAGTACATGCCATTTTTGGCCCACCAAAAATGAACAAGTCTTGAGGAAAATTAGACAAACTCAAACTGTGGGGTTTTCTACAAAGTAACTGCCTTATACTTTTTTTTGCGTGTATGTGGCTGTGCTGGGTCTTTGTTGGGGTGCAAGGGCTGTTCGTTGCAGGCGTCTCTCTAGTTGTGGCGTGCAGGCTTAGTTGCCCCACAACATGTGGGACCTTAGTTCTCTGAGCAGGGATCAAACCCGTGCCCCCTGCATTGGAAGGCAGATTCTTAACCGCTGGACCACTGGACCACCAGGTAAGTCCCCTGCCTTATACTTTGAGGCTACTAATTCTATGTTTTGTTTTGAACTAGTCCACACTTTATTTAGATTTCTTAGTTTTTAGCTAATGTCCTTTTCCTGTGCCAGGATCCCATCCAGGTGGCATGCATTCTTTATGGCGAAGTGTTAACATATCAAATTATTCATTTGGGAAAACCAGTGTATTTTCTGTATTAATTATAGAAAATTCATGTTGTTTTTGAAATTTACCTGCCTACCCCCAACCCCCCAATCCTCCTAAGTCTCAATCTGTTTTTTTTTTAATTGCAATGTTAGATCTACGTGCAAAAATATAAAGTACATCGTGATTGTAGGTTAACAGTTGCATGTTTAAAATTTATTTTGCCTGTATGTTTTTACTGAATGACTTGTTTCCTATTTCAAGGCAAGTATGAACATGTGGCATGATGACACGACTCAGTTTCTTAGAAATTTGTTTAATTTGTTGACTACTGCCCATACCTTTGGTAATCCTGTTCATGACAAAAAAAAAAAAAAAAAAAAAAAAAGAATAAGGAACAGGCTTTGTTTGGGGGGATTCAAGTCTAATGAACCACATACTTACACATGTGCATACTAGAGGTCAGTACCATTACCTCTCAGTGAGAAATGAAGGCCAGGATATTTTGATGGTCAAGACTGTGATCACTGGAATCTGAGTAACTCAACTTAAAACACTTAACTCTGCTCTCACTTTGCAGCCTTACGTTGGGCAGATGATTCACTTGCCTTAAAGTTCTGGAAAACGGGGAGACAATTCTCCATCAGGACTGCTATACAGAATAGTGATATAATGCATATGAAGCAATTAGCATAATCCTGATATGTAATAGTAAGCCCTTACAAATAATGTTGACTATTGTTATTATAATATATGCCCACCAGAAAACTCTATAAAACAAATGAGCTGGGGAACATACAACCCTAGTATACGGAGAATAACAAAAATCAGGTTGTATCAACCCCTTATTTAGGGATGTGAACCACACTTTATTTTTTTCTGATAGCCCCACTCACAGTGGCTGCTATCCACATTTTCTTTCCCTCAGAAATCTCACTCTGAATACTATAGTACACTCAATTTTTAATTAAAGCACTGTGTCCTCACAAACACTTTCTTCAAACTCAAAGCAAGCATTGTGCTTGAAACACTGTAAAACTTGCCAAAGAATCTGAATGGCAATGATAGTAAAGGAAAATACAGACTACATTATAAAAACAATGGCATTTGGGGAAAATAGTAAGAGCACAGAGGTTGCTGTGAGCAACAGAAATTGAAACTGATGAATCATTTTTCTTTCTGATGTAGGCTCACCACCCAGAACCAAAATACTTTCTGCAAAACCAAAGCCGCTATCCATCTTCAGTCAATACTTGTCTTCCTTCCTAGAAAGCTCTATCTCCCTCATAATCCCTACCAAGTTAGCATGGACTACAAGGTTACTCATGATCAACCCTCCTTACTAGTTGTCAGTGTTTGCCATTATACAATTTCACACTAGTCCAAAAAATATAGAGCATGTAATATAAATATACACGTTACTATCTATGCAAAATGTTATGGATTTTATAAAGATAATTAAGGTGATACAGTTTGCCCTATAGTTAATTCAAACAGGGGTCAGCAGATTATGGCCTGAGGGTCAAATCTGGCCATGCCATTTGTTTACATGTGGTCTATGACTGTTTTACTCATAAAGCAGAGTTCAGTTGTTATCACCAAGATCATATGCTTTCCAAAGCTGAAGATACTATCTTGGCCCTTTAGAGAAAATGTTTGCCAACCTCTGTAACTGTAACAAAACTACCCACTAAGTGTCAATTAAAAAGCTACAAATAAAGAATTAGAAGAGTTCAGAAAGTTGGAGTGGTCACTTTCAGCAGTGCCATATTGAGAACTTTTTGGTACCAATAGAAATAGGACTAAAAGAATAAGAATGCAGATCAGTTATAAACTTCTAGGCAACAAAAAATGATGGAAATATGTGAAGCAAAGAAAAAGCAAGAGAGAGGATGAAGCTTGCCAATTAGGTTAGTCATTATTCTCTTATGATAATTTGCAAAGGCCTTTTCATCTTTACCATTTTTCTAATCTGATGTACGTTTTGTTTTTTTTTTTTTTTTTTGGCGGTACGCGGGCCTCTCACTGTTGTGGCCTCTCCCGTTGCGGAGCACAGGCTCCGGATGCGCAGGCTCAGCGGCCATGGCTCACGGGCCTAGCCGCTCTGCGGCATGTGGGATCTTCCCGGACCGGGGCACGAACCTGTGTCCACTGCATCTGCAGGCAGACTCTCAACCACTGCACCACCAGGGAAGCCCCTGATGTATGTTTTATACAAGTCACATTCCATATGCTTCTAAGATATCTCTTAATTATATGCTTGCTTTCCAGCTGGGAACCCCACCCCAAGAAGGCAGACTCACAGATATTAATTTGGTGACAAACATTATAATTAATGACATTCTCTGAAACTCTGCCTAAATTTAACCTTCTTAATCTTTTCTGTCATTTGATATTAAATATTTAATCAGCACCAAAAGAATGAGATATTATTTATCTTCCAAAACAAAATCACATGACTTTGCAACACATTAATTTGCAAAGATTATTACTGTGTTGCTCTTTTCATTTGTGTTTGTTCCTTTTCCCTAAAGTTCCATGAGGCAAAAAAGCTAGGTGGATTAGTAGGACTTCTAGTCTTAAAAGACCAAAAATTAGTTTGCTTTAATCAAAAAGGATATATTACATTAACAGGTCTAGGGGAGCTATTTTTAAAAGCTCTTGAAAACTAAGTTTTCATTACAAAAAAATTTATTGCAGAAAGACAATTTATGCTTACATGTAAAAATATTTTAGGCTCAATATGAAAAGCTGCTGCCATGTTACCTTTTGGCCAATTATTCAGATAGCTACATCTTTATAACCTGCTTTATGTACTTAAAACCTAAGAGAAATGTGAACCACGAAAAAATAAAAAAAACAGTATTTGTAAGAAAAAATGACTATCTTATTTGAAATATATACAATTCTCAACATATAAATTAACAGGCCATAACGTGTAAAACTTTAAGTGTTATAGGTTAGGCCAAAAAATTAAAAAAATTAAAAATGTAGGGAGAGAGGAGAAGGAAGAAGAGAGAAAGGGAACAAGGGAGGGAGAGACAAACAAACAACCAAAACTAAGACAATCCAGATTCATATAACTGCTCATCTGATGTGAAGAGATGAAGAAAAAAATGGACTTTCAAACTTGAAGACTAAAATGTTTTACTATTTCAACAAGAAATTCCTTCAGAGCTCTCATAATATGTATGTGGTTCTGGAACAAAATTCTTATTTCTTAGCTTATTAATAATGTGTACATTTGAAAATAAATATATACAATATATCAGAACAAACCCTTTGGGACCATATTTAAGCAACAACAACCAAGGAAACAGAATTCAGGCATTTAGGATGCCTGTAACATTTAGGATATATGGTATTTTGAAGACTAAATATTCTCTTCCTTGCTCGTTAGCCTGAAGTCTTCATTATACACATGTTGTTTCTAAAGTAGTTTTCTTACAGAGACAAGCATCTTGATGGGCCAAACCAATTTCATTTTCTCCAGTACTACAAAAATTAAAAACAAAGAAACAGAAAATAATTAGCTTCACTGTTCACAAAGAAAGAGAAACAAGTTTATAGTTCTAAAAACTGCTTAGAAAGAGACATATAATTCTTTAATAGAAAAAACCCCACAAAACACCCTCAGGTAATTCCAGGCCTTAATTTTTTTTATAAAAAGTCTTCTATTAAAAAAAAAGGTGAAATTATTACTTTACTACATGCCATGAAGAGGATTTCAATTAACTATAATGTACAGGATTCCTAAGACTTAGCTTAAAAATCAGTTTATATAAGCAAATATTTGGGGGAGGGAATGTTTGCTAACTGTAAGCTCAAGACGATCTCATTATTACATGGCAGACAAATCTAGCACTAGGAAGGCAAAAATTCCACTGAATTCTGCAGTGACAGATGATTAATATTTTGAGTAGTGAGCATAGTTCTTGGTATGACATTTTTAGAAACTGTGAAAACGTATAATTTATTCCAGAGTGCAGCCAATGCACAATACAGAGTACAGAAATGGTCTGGAAAATAAAAATCAAAGGAAGCAGTCCTGAAAGAATAAGCAAGGCCCAGTCAAGAGTTGTTTTGGGGCCAATATATTAATAGTGTTCAATATTAAAATATCAAGTTAAAATAAAATATATCAACATTTTTAGCACCTATTTTGTGCTAGGCACCCTCAAAATTATCTCAAAGTAATGTGCAACAGTTAAAGGTTGTTGTCTTTAACATGTACAATCACCCACTCTCTCAGTAAGAACAACTTTGGGCATTTTGTTTGGGTGAGTCATCCACACCTCATGTGCCCTCTGATTCAGTCAAATACATACTGGCTTATCTTGGAGGAATTAAGAATGCTTTTTATGTGTCATGGAACTTTGTTTCTATGAACTTCACCTCATTATTACTCTGAAAGAAAACGGGAAGGAAAAAGAACCGTGCTGACAAATGGGTTTGTGTATGTATGTGCACATGAGTGTATATGCGTATAAATGTGAAAGATGCTCACTGATTTTAATCTATATAATTTAAAGTGGCAATTCTAGAAAGAATATGGTAAGATTTATTTTTAATACTAATAAAAGGAATGTAATTTATAATTTAAGAAGCTATTTAAGTATTTTCTTAAAGGTAGTATCAGAGAAAATAAACTTCTCAAATGGTCCTTGGCACTTACATAAAATCACATACATTTATTTGGTGCCTACTATGTACCAGGAACAGTTCAGCTTCTGTGGGAGACCCCAAGTTACTTTAAGACAAAATGCTTATATAAAGAAACAGTTATTTACCCCTACCCCCAACCCCTCCCCTGCACACACCTGAAAGTTAGACAAATGGGTGGGGAACTGACTCTAGGCAAAGAAAAAGGTGTACTACTTGGGGAAGTAGGGATATTGGGTATAGGAAGTGGCATGGGGTAGCTCATCAGGGCTACAAAGAAGGTTCTTTTAGAAGGCTAGTAGAAGATGATGAAAGTTGAAAATGCAGATTAAAGGCAAACTGTGAAAGTTCCTCACTGACATGCTAGGAAGTCTAAATACCCTGGAAACAGTGAAAAACCACACCTATGTATCCACACCTGTGTATACGTATGTTTGTATGCGAGAAAAATGCTGCTACTAAACAGATGGTCTCTAACAGATTTCATAAATACTTCAAAGTGTCTGTACCTATGGGGGAAAAAATTAGTAACACTATATAGTAGAGCCAGCCCAAAATATTCCACTCCCTTCACATTTGAAGAATTTACATAAAAGTTCGATACAACGGGGGGAGGGAAAACAATAGTTAGTATTACAAATAAACTGAACAGGCAAATCTTACCATGGAATGCATTCAAGTGTCTGAAAACTTTCCTTAGAAAAGATAAGGAAATTAAATTTGTACTGATGAAAAATAAACTGTAGGGAATTTTAGCTGAAAGTTATGGAGCATTCTGCTGAGTGCTGCTATTACGATAACTAATCTTAAAACCTTAAAACATTTGTAATGTAGCAAGTGCCTATATTATAGTTTATAACATCATAGGTTTTAACGTAGTTATGCAGCAGTACTGACTGCAATGCAACAAGAGAGCACATGTGAGTCGATAAAATTCACGACTGGGTTTTGGCCAATGTACAAGATAAGTGATATCCCATATTGATCATATTTATCAGAGATTAACTGTTCCCAATAACTCCTTTTTATGTCATACACTATTGGCTGCCTGCATGGCTGCGTTTTTTTTTTTCTTTCTTTTGATGCTCAGATGAAAGATTAAAGAGAAAATTAAAAGATCATTTTTTCAATTTTCAAGTCTATTTTTAAAACTCATCACATAATCTATTCATACCTAATAAATTAAGACATAGATGTAAAGTGAGAAAAACATTATTTAGAAACTACTGTCTATTTCTACAATCCAAGGTTTGAGTTTGAATATGGACTTTTTCACCTATTAACCTTGAGACCTTGGGCAAGTTATTTAACCTGTCTAAGCCTCAGCTTTCTCATCTGTAAACAAGCCTAGTGATACACTTACTCCACAGGTGTGAGGATTAAAGGTGGCATTGAAGAGGAAAAAGTTTACATAATTCCTGGCACATTTAAGTGTTCAATAAGCTGTTATTATTGTTACTATTGTGGTTTCTTTGTTGCTCTTCTTATTCCTTACAGGATAACTCAAATATATTAGGGCTAGATCTGGGACACAAAATGATACAAAATAGTTTTGTATGGTATACTGGTGTTATTTATTTAAGCCACGTATCTGGGAATCATCTGACTCTTTAGAAAAATATTTACTAAATTAAAAAACACTTTGTTTTAGAACAGAAGAATTTCTATTTGGTCACAGAATTCAATACTTTATGTTTTGATCAATGAAATATTTTACATTGCTGTTCTTTATTCCTAATGGTAAAATAAGGTCCATATAATGTAAAATCAGAAATGATGCTCTAGTCTCTTCTCCTTAGGGCATCTTTTGCATCCATGCCTTCTTAAAGTAGATGAGAGTAGAACAGTTACAGTGGAAACATCCTACACTGGGTTTAAGAACTAAGATCAGTACATAAAGGTAAAACGGAATATAAATAAACAAAATTACTCAAGAAATGCCCTTCAGAAGGCAACATACTGCAGTCATTTCTCAAAGAGTCCAAAATAGGAAGCTTTCCCCTCAACACTGATGCAAAAAACCTATTTCTTTGTTTGAACAGCAGATGGGGCAGATGGCTTGTACTGAGAGGCCATGTTGTACAAAAACAAATGAGAACCCTCAATATTGGAATGACATCCAGCATTGTAAGAAGTTATGTTATGGGAGGAACGTGGGATCTGAAACACTTCGGAGGGAGTCCCTGACACATTTACTAGACACATGGGAAATGTCAGGCATAAGGAACACACTGTTTTCCTCCTTTCACTGTTGTTTCTTTTAACCCCCTCAAGTGTAAGAGTGTGTGCATATAGCTGGCTTCTCTTAAGTTAAAGGTGCACAGAGGGGACTGCACATTCACGTGACCCTCCACTCGGACCTGTGCTCTTCCTCCTTGAACATCACGGGGCTAAGGAAGGGTCCTTGCCGGATGGATGGCAGTGATCTTTGTTCTAAGTATCCTGAGCTGGGACTTAGGTAAAATTTCTGAATGCAATCTGTTCTTACTTTTTAACATTTAGTGTGCAAAAAAATATATTTCTAACCCTAATCTATATTCATTTAATTAGATTTAATATGTATTAAGGTTAATGAAAATCACATCCCCTTTCTCCAGACTTCTACCATCAATCAGTGAAGAGAGACAGGAAAAAGCAGAAACTGGAAAGAAATGGGCTGCAATGTGAGAGACTTCTATTGAAAGGCATAGTTTTAGAGCAGGAAGTGATCCAAACTAAGTGACCTCCACCTTTCTGCCGGGAAGAAGAGTTCTGATGATGCAATTTCAAAGACAATGACCCAAATACAAGTGTTTTTCAGTGGAAAATTTCTACCACTAATAGGGTGTTGCTAGGCAACAAATATTGCAATGTTTAATCTCTACCCTTCCTAGCAAATGGCGGATGGAATAAAATAAGCCTTTTCAGCATTTCAACATAATAGTTGTATCTGGCAATTTTTTAGTCATTTTAAAGAATACTTCTTTTATGTAGAAAGAATTTTTGTTAAGATGTATCTGTCTACCTCCATTTTTTAAAAACTGGGTTCTATAATCCATAGTGATTAACAGGAATGCACTAAAATTAGCAGAACTCAATTAGCAAAATGCATCCTTATAGTAAATGCTATGAGTGACAAAAAACAGTTGATCATCAAAATTTGAGTGTGCATGTGATTTATTAGTATCAATATTTAGAAAATGTATATTTAGGAATGTGAATTTCAAAGGGAAAATAAACTTCCTCAGACATTAGTTAAGAAACAAGTATGCATCTATAATTTTATAATTTGAAAAGACTTATGTGAAATTAAGACCTCATTTAGTATCTGTGGTACCCTTCAATGCCTAAGCAAGTTCCAATTAAATTTAATATTCTTATGTTACTCTTATGTTGATATTGTTTTAGTTGTAAAATAGTATGACCACAGATGACATATTTAAAGAAACCTAAAAGCATGAGTATTTTCAGGTTAACTTCTTGGGATAAAGAACATGGGAGTCTTGTTAATCAATATGTTGTACACCTGAAACTTATATAATATTGTAAATCAACTATACCTCAGTAGAAAATAAAAAAGAATATGGGATTCTGATAAAGAAGACCCGAATTCGGTAAGCTACAAAGTAATCTAGATTATCATTGGTTGGATATGGGGGGGTCAAAAGATCTGGGTTCAAGCCTTGATTCTGTCCCTTGTTAGACACATGAAGTTGGCTAAGTCATTATACATCTCTGGGCCTTTTTCCCTTACAGCTCTAAAATATTCTGCTGTGCTATATGCTGATCCAGATCTGCCATTAGCTAGCTCGGTGGCTCTGACAAGTCACTTACTTACCATCTGAGTCACAATTTACTCTCTCGAGAAGTGATTATGATTAATGACATATGAAGCAAACCTTGAGTTGGCACTTAAAATATGACTCAGATTGGTGTTCAGAGAGAAGAAACATGTTTTGTTCAGAGAGAGAAAGAGTATCAGCTAACATTTACAGGAAAAAAATTCCCTTATGCTCATTAGATATTTCTTAAGTGTTTAAAGGCACTGTGTTTCTGGGTCACTGATACACATCCCATCCTTTAAGAAGTTTGCATTTTAGGAGTTATAATGTAAGTATCCAAATATCTATAATAGAAAACAAAATATAAGTGCAATTTATAATAAAAGTACAAAGTACTATTAATATTCAGAGGAAGATGAATCAGAGTGGCATGAAGAATACATCTTGGAAGGACAGATTGGATTTTAGCAAGCAGGAATTTACAGATGATTCATTATTAAGAAGACGGATATTCTGGGCTGAAGAAACAGAAAAGCAAAGTAGCCAGAGAAATGGAAGAGGATAAAAATATTGAGAGAAAGAGAGTATTAGGAAAATAGCTTAGAAGGAAGTTTAGAACACAACAGTCTGGAAGGCCTGGAGTTCCTAGAGATTGGATGTCACTTTTAGGCACTAGGGAAACACTTTTCACATTTAAATTAAACAAAACAAAGCAAAACAAAACCCAGTGTAAAACAGTATTTTGTGACGATATATCTAATTGAAATATTTAGCAGAATAAAGATAAGAATGCTGAGAGAAAACAAATATTAAAACAGAGAGAACAGTTATGAAGGATTTTAGTTACCCAAGGTATCATAAAGTGAAAAACAACTGGGTTAAAATGTCTATAATGGGAAAATGACAGAAAACGATGATTAAAAAAGTGCTTAAGGAAACTAGCAAGGCTTGGTGACGTTCTGTATACTGAGTGAGGGAGAAGTTAAAACAAACTAGCTTTGAGCTTGGGTTATTTGTAAAATTATTATTAACTGAATGTGTAAAGTCAGGAAGGAGTTTACAAGGAGAGGCGTGAGAGGATGTGGGAGAAGAAAGCGGCCTAATTTTTCTGTTTGCTGATCACTTCCAGCATCAACCTCATTATGAAGTTCAAAACTAAAACAGTTTTTTAATCTGAGCTTTATCATCAAAAAGTCTTCCCTCAAACATTTATAGGAAAGAGTCTGCTAACCAAAAGTCTACAGATAGATCTGTTATGTGCTACGCATCGCTTTTCTCAGCTTCTAACCTCCTTTCCTAGCACTTCACAGTTTACCAAAACCCAACGAGTGTCCAAGTCTCACTTGTCAAGGCCTCTGCTAGACCCAAGATTATTCTCAAGAAGGGTTTATAGTCACCACTGACTACAAAGGACAGATACACCTATGCTGACACTCCACAATTTAGTTACTAAGAACATTTCAGTGGGATGTTTTAGTGCATGTTACTAGTGCATCGAACACGTTCACATTGGAAGGTTGGTGAGATGTCAAGAAGGCTTGACAAAAAAACCAGAAAAGATGTCATTTGGCAGGGAAAGGTATGGTTCTCTGAGGATTCTAGGGTAGTACACGGAGGAGCTGAGATGAACACACTGCCCTCAGAGAACTTACCTGGGCGAACTTGTGAATCTGCTCTACCACCGCGGCAAACAGAGCATGGACACTTTCATCAATCAGACTCTGCATGTAGTGCACTGCCTCTTCATCAGACAGGTCTAGACGAAATTTATCCTGAACCTACAAGGTCACAGTCTATTAGCTTTTGAATAAAGAAAAACACACATTTCGAAAAGACAAGAACAAACAGATATAGATATTATTACAATGAACTATTTCTATGCCAAAGAAATGATTCACAACCTGTAAGGAGTTCTGAATACTATTCTCTTGAATGTGGAACTTTACTTTTTGCTATATGCTCTTTATATCACCCTATCTTTGTTGGTTGTAAATATTTCTGCAGAAAAAAATTAACAAAGTGAATAGAAAATATAATTGTTAGACCCTGCAAATTTAAAAACAGACAAAAATTGTTCTTTTAATTCAAAGGCGTGCTTTAGCATTTGCATTTCAAAGCTAGAATTATAAGATTTAAATTGTGACATAGTAATTATTAACAATCTCCTTCACTTTATGAAATGGATATAGCAAGGTAAGCTTATATTACTATTCTCCCTCACCTTCTCTGCCTACACAAGAACAGTAACTATGTCAATTGCTGGCAAAATAAACTAAACTAGATCTTCTAAAATGTCTCCTTTCCTATAGGAGTTCCCTGTACTTCTGCAAAGAACTACTTCAAATGGCCTATAATTTCCAAAGACAGAGGACTTTTTCATTATTTCGTATTAAAACATACAGTTGATTCTCAATAGCAATAAGTACTAGAAAACTTAGTAGAGATATATATCAGAATAGTTCCCTAAAACACAAAAGCCAATGTTACTGAATGACTACTCTGTGCTAAACACTGTGCAAAGTACTTTACATGCAGTATTTCACTCAACTCTCAGATGGCTCTGAGGTAGATAATATCTCCAACTATAAGATGCAGAAACTGAGACACAGAATTTATGAAGCCAATCCAGGGACCTTTAACTGATGATAAGTGGCTTGCACTTCCAGACAATTGCACGCTATTGCACTAACCATTGTACTAACTCCTTTCTCCTCTTATAAATGACCCATATATATTTCTGAAAAGGCAGGCTAGGAGAAAATGGGATTTCCAAGTGGATAAAAAGTGGTCCACATTTAGTATTTCCTTTTAAGTATAGAGTTTAACTACTATAAAACCAGGAAGAAGAAAGGGCAGACAGTATGACAACCCATGGCCCTGCTCAGTGCTCTTTTCTATTCACTGCACTGGAAGTATACCAGCTGATCCGACAGCCCTGCAGCCTCAGGACAGAGGAGGTAAAAGAGGTTAATAGAATAAGTGAAGGACAATTTGGTGGAGGGAGACCTAAAAGTATACCTTCAATCAACTCTCTCTCCCATTTCTGGGTCCCAGTTAAAGAGTTTAATCCACTATATTCCTTGATTTCTACTTAGAGAGGTCATGCATGTCTCACAATTTTGGAACTATTTTTTAAGAACGTCAAAAAACTGTAGGGCAGGAGAATCAAAATAAAACTTTAACCCAATTTATCAAAACTTGCATACTTACATAAGTACTTATATTACAAACAGAAGATATGTATTTAGCATATAAAGAAAATGTTATTTACCAAATATGAAGACATTCTCTTTTATAACAAAGAAGGTTAACAGCATATAAATGGTTGATTTGTTTTCATATATACTGACTTATCTTAGGCTACTTGTTATTGTCCCCTAAGTCACCTCTGTGACTTTCACCTTTCCAGAATTTCTCCCCTGACTTCTTGGCTATCCCTACCAGCTCCAAACCCTCTCCTTTCACACCTCATTAGTAAGGCTGCATTCAAAACAATCTGGAGAGTGCCTTTAAGCAAAAGGATATAAACTTGTAAATCTCAGCCTCTGCACTGTCTTTTAAAGGTAGATAAGATACCCCTTGTTTAAAATATCGTGAGAATTTCCAAAATGTGATGCAGAGACACAAAGTGAGCAAATGTTGTTGGAAAAATGGCACCAACAGACTTGCTCAACACAGAGTTGCTACAACCTTCAAAATTTGTAAGAAACACAATTATCTGTGAAGCACCATAAAACGAGTAGACAGTTTAAAAAAAATAAAAAGAAATTGATATATATATATGTACTAAAATATGTTAAGGAAAAAGGAAAATATTGTTGAACTTTGTTATGATTAAATTAATTTGAATAATCTGTACTTCTCTGAAGACTTCAGCCTCAAATGAGCTACTCTGTTTCTTTAGCTGGTTTTCATTCATGAGGTCAATGCAAAAAATTTCTAGGTAGTAAGACTTCAAAGTAATGCCAGCAAATGTTATTTCACAGAGTATTAAAACCTATTTCTACTTCTTAAAAAAGCCAACCAATATGAAACATAAATTTTAGTCTATTGCAGCATCACTTTCCAATAATATTATGACTTTTTTTATCTTTATTTTTTTATTTTTTTTGCTTTATAACAAATTTAATCAGTTATAAATATACATATATTCCCATATCCCCTCCCTTTTGCGTCTCCCTCCCACCCTCCCTATCCCACCCCTCCAGGCAGTCACAAAGCATCGAGCTGATCTGTTTATGTTGCAATTGGTTACTTCACATTCCTGATAAAATAGCAGCAAGCAAATAAATCTTTATGGAATACCCTTTTGGGTAAAAATACAGTAAAATACTTTTTGTTCAAGGTTCACGTAATTGAAACTAGAATAAAAAGCTAGGGAATAAATAGTGTAAAGAAAAATGACTAAGGTACATGCTTTTCTTCCCCATAAATTAATTGCTTCATGTGTTAAAAGATGATGCCATAAAGAGAGCTGGTAACAAATTAAACAATAAAATCGTTATTCCCTAAAAGAGAAGCAAAAGTTGAAACAAAAGATCTAATAAGAACCATAACTATATAACTTAACTGGCAGAAGAAACTGGAAGACTCCGTTTGACAAATACTGTTAGAATTTTCATAAATGACTTCTGAACACAAGTGAAGTCAGGCAAGAGTGAACATATGACTGAGATAGATGGGTTTAAAATAAACAGCAAAAACAGATCCTGAAAACAGCAACGCGGAAAAAAAAAAAAAGGCAACAACATTTGAAATCTGGTGCAATCATCAACTTTAGCTAAGAAAATGTTCATCAACCAATTATGTTTCTTGATGGATGAGCTTAAATTGACAAAAAATAACCCAGGCCAAAACCTAGTGTGATAAGTAGTCCATTACCTAGTTTGGGGGTGGGGGGTGCTGAAACAGTGCTTCCTGGGTAATAATAAATGAAATCCTAATAAGAACATAATTTCCTTAAATGGTTAAGCAATAAAATATTTACATTAAAATCCCTTTCATTGCTTGCCAAAGACTCATAAAATTAGGTAAAAGAGATTAGCTTCATTCATGTTTGCAATGATGTAAATATTTTTGTATCCCCCAAATCCATGTTGAAACACTAATGCCCAATGTGATAGTATTAGGAGGTGGACCCTTTGGGAGGTGTTTGGGTAATGAGGGTGGAACCCTCATGAATGGGATTAGTGTTCTTATAAAAGAGATCCCACAGAGCTTCCTAGTGCCTTCCACCCTATGAAGATACAACAAGTTTTTGACCCAAAAAGTGCCTTAACTTGACCATTCTGGCACCCTGATCTAGTACTTCTAGCCTCCAGAAGTATGAGAAACAAATTTCTGTTGTTTACAAGCCATGCAGTCTCTTGTATTTTGTTATATATAGCAGCCCAAATGGACCAAGACAATGTTTAAACCACAGAGGTATCTTTCTAATAATGCTCAGAGTCAATTACATCAGAACTTAGGGCTTTTGGTGCCAATTATTAATTTCAACCACCAGGGCAATTCCATCTATGAGACTTATAATTTTAGTAATTTTATACTTCTATAAGTTAAAAAACTAAACTTTGAAGTTCAATATTAATAACCACACTGATATTTAAGATCATTTTATGTTATCTTTAGATAAATAAAGTATACTACATACATCCCTCTCAATGAATCAGAGAGTCAGAAATTAATTTGAATAAAAATCTTCAAATCTGTTACCCTTCCTCCCATCTCCTGCTGCAACTTAGGGTAAGATAGTTCTGAATAACTGCTCTTCTACGTGATGGCTTTCCTTCATTCTTCTCTTTGCAGGTTAAGTTAAGGCAGGTCTCTATTCTCCTGACACAGTAAGAAACCCCTGTAAGCAAGGGTATGAATGGGAAGGATAAAGAATGGCTGTTTGCTTCTGCTTCTACATACTATTAAAATATTTTGTTTCTGATCCTTAGCAGGCTTAGTCTGGGAGTACCAGGAATCAGGTATCCCATTAGGAATATTAAAGAGAAGCTAAACTTTTAGGACAAAGAGCAAGGACTGTGATAGTAAGCTTCCTCTTTTGGTGTAGTGACCTGTTCATGTGACTGTGGGTACAAAGAGGCAAGGGGATAAAATTTGTTGCAGAGGACTTGAGAGGCTGTCATATACTGGAATGCGAAATAAAAATATACACAAGGTCTTTTTCTTAATTCACGTTACTTAAGAGTCTAGCGGTTGGGACAAGGGGAAATGGGTTGTTACAACCCTAATACTTTTTACATATGAAAAGTAGACTATGGGGGCTTCCCTGGTGGCGCAGTGGTTGAGAGTCCGCCTGCAGATGCAGGGGACGTGGGTTCGTGCCCCGGTCCGGGATGATACCACATGCTGCAGGGCGGCTGGGCCCGTGGGCCATGGCCGCTGAGCCTGCACGTCCGGAGCCTGTGCTCCGCAACGGGAGAGGCCACAGCAGTGAGAGGCCCGCGTACCGAAAAAAAAAAAAAAAAAAAAAGTAGACTATGATATCTGAGGATGTATAAAAATTACCTTTTTCACAGTCTTATCTGGTTCAAGAGCAATATCTGGAATATTTGCATCCACCATCAAGGAAAACAAATTCAAAATAAGATTAGAATACCTAAAGGAGAGTGGGAAAGAAAAATAAATAGCAATGTGTTAGAATTTTGCCATTCTTTCTCATATTAAGAGCACTCCGAGAAGTAGTGCTTTATAATGATTACTATTACTCCTATGGAAAAGAGAATGTGAGGGCTTCCCTGGTGGCGCAGTGGTTGAGGGTCCGCCTGCTGATGCAGGGGACACGGGTTCGTGCCCCGGTCTGGGAAGATCCCACATGCCGTGGTGCGGCTGGGCCCATGAGCCATGGCCACTGAGCCTGCGCGTCCAGAGCCTGTGCTCCGCAACGGGAGAGGCCACAACAGTGAGAGGCCCATGTAACACACACACACACACAAAAAAAAGAATGTGAGCTTATTCACCAGCTGTCTCAATGAAAAGCAAGCCTTGAAAACATATCTTATTCTAGGGTCTTGATATAATGCCATTTCTAGGTCCCCCACTAGGGAACACACTTTTGGAATAACCATCTAATAATGACAATTTTTCACTCTTTAGTAAGTATATTATTTTTAGAAGGGATCTAAGGGGAATCTGCTTTATACCATTAATTAGCATTACTAAGCATGAAGATCCGTCTTTGCTCAATGCTGATAAGAATCTGCTACCTTAAGACTACCTCAGTATGTCATGGGTAAATGAGTCAAAGGGAAATAGTGTGATTTCACTAATCATTCATAAATATCCTCTAGGGACACTAATCCCACCATCTTCGAAAATATAGTGACTGGTCTGGATATAAGCAACCCTAAACGGAGGAGGAAACAGCTCGTACTCTTCTAAACTAAAAATGTGCAAGATATCTACATAATTTCACCTTTGGAGTATGCTGGCCCCTGTAGGAACTAAAGGTTTATCCTCATCAATCATCAAACTTTTCAACATCCTCCAAACAAGAGGAAAGAATGTTACTATTCCAAATCTCATTTCCAGGAGTGCAGCCATGTGGGGAAAGGTATAATTAAGTGTACACTGGGTGCAACCCACCTCCTGCTCCAGAACACTCTCCCCTTGGACAGTTATGCCCTGAGCGGCCCTGCAGCACTGTAGTGATAAAAGGAGGTTCAGGTTTGACTTTGGGGATGTATGTAAGTGAAGAAAGCTTTGGTTTTAGGCAATGAAGGTTTCTAGCTGGTCTCGGTAGAAGTGTCAACACAAGTGCCTTGCACTGTCTTCTCTAGGGGATGGAAGTCAGGACTTTAGGTTATGCAGAACCTTTATTCCAGCCACCTACTTATCCATGATATAAAAAAGTACATAAAAACTAATACTTGAACTGTAATGATAATAGAACTTGTAGACAAAAATGACTATCCATATGAACCTCAAATTATCTATTTCATCATTTTTGAATTTTATATTACCCATGAAAATCAGGCACTATAATGAAAAAATTCTACCTTGATATAATCTTCTAATCAAATTAGGTCCTAACTCAATTATACTCTTTTAAAAAAAAGTATGATGATAGCTAAACAGCTTGAACTTATAGTTTTAAAAGTTACTGATTTCCTTATGGGAATTGATAAAAAGCATGTCACAGCTTATTCCGTTTCTACTCACATAATAATTTTATTCATTCAACCAACACACATATATTGAGTTCTCACTCTAAACACTGTTCTAGGCACTATGGGTATAGTGGTGAACTGAACAAACAAGGTCTCTACATACTCATGAAGCTCACATTCTGGAGGAGGGTGGGGACTCACACAATAAACTGACAAAGAAGATAATTTCATGAGTGCTTGACTGACAAAAGATTTTTAAAAATAAAGAAAAAACAGCAAAATGGGTCAAAGACTGATGGGGTGGGGAGAAAAGTCATCTTAGGGAGGTATGATTTTATTCTAACTGTACTGAAATAAGTGAGTTTAAAGAGTAGAGTGACATACTCAGATATGCATTTTGTAAAAGCCCACACTGGCTATCTTGTGGGGAAAAAGAATGGAGGAAGGGAAACTATTTTACAGATGTCCAGGTGGAAAAGAAATAATATGGACATTATCAGGCTATATTTTGGAGACGGACTGGATATCACTTGCTTCAAGATGGCTTCAATGAAGTGGAGAATAGAGGACCTGAATGTCACCAAGGATTTAGTCTACATGGGGAACTATGGTTATTTATCAAAATTAAAAAAAAATGAATGAAAGAAGAACAGGATTTGGGGCAGGGAATCAAGAGTTCCATTTTAGACACATATTGAGTTTGAGATCCCTACTACGTTCTTAGTAGAGATGTCAAGTAGGCAGTTAGACATATTTCAGAGGAGATAATAGGGCTGGTGGTAATAGTTTGGAATCATCAGCGTTTGGATCCTATTTAAAGTCACAAGTCTAGATGTAAATGCTTAAGGAGAGAGTTTAGGGGAAAAAGATCCAGAACTCTTTATACCGATATGGAACTTGTAGATAGTTTAATATACAGAGGTAAGGCAGAAGAGGGAAGGTATCAGCAAAGAAGCAGGAGTGACCAGTAAGGCAAAAAGAAAATAGAGGAGTAGGTTACACCAAATAAATGTTTTTAGGAACAAAGACATGGTCAACTGTGTCAAAGCTTCTAGGAAGCAAAAGTGGCCACTGGATTTGGAATAGGTAATTGTTTATTTTGATTAAATTAGTTTCAATAGCAGAGTAGGACTGGAAGACTTACTGGAGAAGCATGAAGGAAGAAAGGAGGCTAGTAAGTGAAAAGTGGGGCATCAAGATTTTGGAGGGGTAAATTTACTACTGATGAGAGGGAGTGGCCAAGGTTGGCTTTACATGTGGAGGACACAGCCCTGAGACGGTCCGGTCATGGCTGGACCATTCATGCAGGTGTTGAAGTCACAGCAGCAGGCCTGAAGAAGAAGACAAAGTTTTCAATGAATGAAAATGACAGGGAAATAGGCAGTTGATGGTCAGCAGTAGGTAATTCATCTGATTTCACGGTGTGTGTCTATGCTTTCCTTCTTTAAGAAGGCCAGGGGAGAAATGGTTCGGAAGTGGCATTAGGGAGCAAAAAGGGCACCAGACCCTTCTCTAACCTCTGTGGTATGTAGGAAATAGAAATAGAGAAAAGGGTCCACTGAGAAGGCTTATAAGGACTGGTGTCAGTAGGATACAACCAACTGCTACATATTATGTTACGAAAAAATAATATTCTTTCAATGAACCCTGAATTATTCATACTCTGTTTTGTTGACTATATAGGGTTTGTCCCAACCTTGCCATAGGGGAATCTCAGGAATCTACCACAGGGTAACACAGGGAGAGGAATACAAGGTTCAGGTTTTTTTTTTTTTTTTGCGATATGCGGGCCTCTCACTGTTGTAGCCTCTCCCGTTGCGGAGCACAGGCTCCAGACACGCAGGCTCAGCAGCCATGGCTCACGGGCCCAGCCGCTCTGAGGCATGTGGGATCTTCCCGGACCGGGGCACAAACCCGTATCCCTTGCATCAGCAGGAAGACTCTCAACCACTGCACCACCAGGGAAGCCCCAAGGTTCAGTTTTGAAAGGGATATTTCAAAGTATATCCCATACCTGGCTGCCCATTAAATTCACTTGGGAAGCTTCTTTGAAAATACCAATGCCTGGGCCAAATCCCAGACCAATTAAATCTGATGGGGCTCAGAATTGTTTTGGTCCCCCCCAGCCCACAAAGAACCCCAGATGATTCTAATGGTCAGCCAGGATCTATGTTAAAACGTCTGCCTTTATGGAAGCATGTGTGTTCCTTTTGTAAAAGGCAAATATTAATGTTTTCTCCATTATCTGCTGGTATACATATAACCACCCATGCTTCTATTATTATGGCAAAGGGAAACAATGTAAATAAATATAAAATGGAATATTCTATAAGAAGCTTAAACATCCAATTACTTTGTGGATAATCTGTCACTACCTTAACTGTATTAATCTTTTACATCTGTTGCCATTAACCTGCATTTTCCATTTAAGACAGAACCACTTACACAAAACAGAAATTATGTATTAGTCATTCAAATGCTATCCAGAAACAGAAAGGTAACCAGAAATCTTTAAAGCCATTATCAAAAGAAAATATAAGGTTAAGTTTAAAAAAATGATAGAGTGGGAAAGTGGGCAAAACCAAGTCTAGACAAAGATGTAAGGATGGATGTGATATAAATTAGATTTTTAAAAAGGAGTAGGTTAAGTACAGAGTTCAAGAAGAATGTACTCTTTCTCATACCCATGTTTATGCCAACCACCATGCTACTCACTGGGTATACAAAGATGGTCTAAATTTTTCAGTAAAAACCTTCAGTACTAAGAATAAAAAGCATTAACTACAACAAGCGAGGTTCTTAACAGCATTTCAGATGTCTTGTTTCCCCTACAATCTATATCCATTTTGCATGCAACAAATATCAGAGTAGAATCCTATAAAAATATTTATTTAACAAGTGTACTACTTCTAGAAGGGAAAACAATGAGATTAATGATGAAAAGTAGTGTGATCAATAGATTCACTGCTGTTTGGTGACTAGGCAAACATCCTCTAAGACAATGTAAGAACTTTGCTTGATACAGCAAAATGCATTCCAAATTTCAATATTTTTACTGAAAAGTTTAGGCCCTCTTTGTATCATGTCTAGCATGGTGTTTGGCGTAAACATGGATTAAGAGAAGTTATGTTTTCCTTGAACGCTTAATATTTAAAATGTCTTAGCATTACTAAAGAGTTGCCATAAGAGTATTCAAAAAATAAATTTTCCAATTTATTATTGGTATTAACAATGTATCTTATTATATGAAAATCACACCATAAAGTGTGTTCCGGCATCTGTACAAGTAACATTCATAACTTAATTCAAAAGGGACAGCTCTGTTTGTGGTCCACAGCTTATTCAATGATTTCTTGTTGATCAGAAATCAACGAACACCATGAAAAGAACACAGTTGGTCACACCTAAAAATTCTAATAATAAGCGTGTCAAATATCCTTACCTCCAAACAAATTTCTGGCTATCTGGTTAATTCTTATGTCCTAAGAGAAATTTTTACTAACTGAACCATATTTTAAAATACAACATTAAAAAATAAATGTTTATCAAAATATTAGGGTCTAGCTAATCTTAACAGTGAAATTTTTGAAAATAAAAAAATAAAACAATTTCATGAAGACTTAACATAAAGTGAGGTAGATAAATCTCTTTATGATTTTTCTTAGTAGTGAGGAAAGTTAACTTCTGGCTCTGTACTAATAATCTGCCTCTATTTTCTCATTTTGCTGAATTGCTACTAATCCATTATCAATGACAGTTTATAAGACACATTGTTTTCTTTCTGCTTTCAATAAGATAGGGCACCTTTGACATTTCTCTAGTTATAATTGCATACCATCTTGTCTGCCTCCTCACTGAGATCACCATAGTTTCATCTAGCTTTCTGTAGGCTCTGACTATTTTAAATTAAAAATCCTAGGTATTAAAGTGGAACTTTCATCTCTGAAAGTGCTTCTGCATCACCAGGCACCCATCTTCTCATTATTCCTTTAGCATTTCTGGAGAGTAAAACTGAGCCACTCTACCACTCAAAGGATAATAATGCAGCTGTTTGTGAAATGTACATTAAAGTTTGTGACCTGTGATCGAGACTGAGTTAACAGTGAAGGCCTATTGAGCCATTGCAAAGATGAAACCTTATTAATATAGGACTGCCATTCACCTGGGACCAGTAGTATCAACATCACCAGGGAACATGGACTCACTCCAGATGTGATGCAGAACTGTTGATACAAATACTGAAGGTTCTTATTAAACATACGTATACTGTCTATAAACTGAGGTTACAAAGACAGAAAAGACAGGGTCCACATGCATAGGCAACTCACTTCTACTGGTTACATATTCATCTGGAAGAGCATACAGGTGTCTCCTGAGCTGGGATTTTTCTGGTAGACTAAGAATATTCATTTTGCATAGTTAAGTTGAAAATGGAGTTAGAATAAAATGATCCATCATTTTTGACTAACCATCAGAGCCATGTCCTGAATTTAACAAACATGACTTTTAATTTATCTTTTTCCTGATGATACATGATGTCTAGTCCTAAGGAAATTTGGATGAAGGAAGGAGAGATATAGTGGCCTTGGAGAAAAAGGGATAGAGAAAAAAATCAACATTTTTTTTAAGCAGAATGACTGATGAGGTGCTGAAGAGAGACAAAATCATATGTAATGTTTATTCTTCAATTGTTTTGGAATGCTCCAAACTAAGGCTGATGAAGGTGCTAAAAAATAAAAATTATTTGACTAATCACTCCAAGTGAGCTAAATGCTTCTTCATTCTTGTGTAATGCCAGCTTCCCACTTGGTGGGATTTAGCAGTCGAATAATTAGTGAGAAAGCAAGAAACTGTCTTTTGCCTTTGATATCAGACTGTTCATCAAAAGAGTCATCAAATGTACATTAACTAATACTGCTGTCTGTGTCATTCTAAAAAGAGTGATGCTAAAGAATGTATACATTTGAACAAATATTTTTCTTACTCTGTGAAATGAATTTACCAAAATTCTCTACGTCAAGCAAATCAACTTACCTTCGAAGGTGGAGAAAAGCTGTGTAACACTGTTTTCGGAACTCTTGGTACTGTTCGCTCTGTGTGCCCCCCATTCCTTCCACCATTTCTTTATTCAGCTTCATAGGAGGAGGAAGAGGCTTTGGATCCCGACCCAAAATATATCCAAAGTCTATGTGGAAGAGTTTGCCTGGATGTTGATAAGAAACTCATTTGTTTCCAGAATTTTATATTAAGGAACTGGGAAATAGATATGTCATACAATTGGTAAAGCAGTGTCTCTTCATAAAGAATATTAGTTCATGACGAAGTCTATTAAATTGTTTAATCCTGTATCCCCAGGCTAGGGAGGGGCCTTCAGAGCATATTTTATTTCCCTTCAGCCCACATTCATTTTGATGAAACTATACTTAAAATCATCCCACAGTAATATTTTAAAATTTAAATCCTACTTTTAGATCTCCAGAACCAAAGATGGCTAAAGCCTGGACAACTTTTAAAGGTATTAGTAGAAATTAGTATCTTGTAGCAAATTTCTTATGCTAAAGGAAGATCACTTCTTTAAGTATTCCTGAGATGAATCCTTCCTTTAACTTATCACTATTCTCCCCACCTTCAAAAACATCCCCCAAATTTCAAATTATATTGTTAGCTTCATTTGAATCATTTCCAACTAATCTGTGTCACTCATTAGCTGCAGACTAGGAAACCAAGCACAGTATTCACCTCTGCCAAGGGCTGAATACAGCTATAGTGCCCATGAAGACAAACCCTTGAGCAGTCATCTAAACTCGTAGGTCACATATGTAAGAATGTGACTGATCATTCACTTTAGAGAATGATTCACCACTGAATTCATAAAGCATCTTTTGGTTTACAAGTAGGTATAAAGTAGGCATACATTATAACACAAAAAGTAACAGCCTGGATTCTACAGTCTAAGTACCACCAAGGCAAGGACTTATGCATTTTGTATATTGCTGTTTCCCCAGCCTCAGAATAGTTTCTAGCATATACTAAGCACTCATTGTTGAATGAAGAAATGGACTCCCTCTTGCAAGAACACCAGAATCACAACTAGCTACTGGACAATCATCGACAGGAAGACGCTGGAACAAACCAAAAAAGATACTCCATATCCAAAGACAAAGGAGAAGCCACAGTGAGATGGTAGGAGGGGTGTAATCACAGTAAAATCAAATCCCGTAACTGGTGGGTGGGTGACTCACAGACTGGAGAACACTTATACCCAGAAGTCCACCCACTGGAGTGAAGGTTCGGAGCCCCACGTCAGGCTTCCCAACCTGGGGGTCTGGCAACGGGAGGAGGAATTCCTAGAGAATCAGACTTTGAAGTCTAGTGGGATTTGATTGCAGGACTTCAACAGGACTGGGGGAAACAGAGACTGCACTCTTGGAGGGCACACACAAAGTGTGCATCAGGACCCAGGGGAAGGAGCAGTGACCCTAGGGTGACTGAACCAGACCTACCTGCTAGGGTTGGAGGGTCTCCTGCAGAGGCAGGGGGGTGGCTGTGGCTCACCATGGGTACAAGGACACTGGCAGCAGAAGTTCTGTGAAGTACTCCTTGGCATGAGCCCTCCCAGAGTCCACCATTAGCACCACAAAAGAGCCTAGGTAGGCTCCAGTGTTGGGTCGCCTCAGGCCAAACAACCAACAGGGAGGGAACCCAGGCCCACCCATCAGCAGAAAAGTGGATTAAAGTTTTACTGAGCTCTGCCCACCAGAGCAACAGTCAGCTCTATCCACCACCAGTTTCTCCCATCAACTGTCTTAGATAGCCTCATCCACCAGAGGGCAGACAGCAGAAGCAAGAAGAACTACATCTTGCAGCCAGTGGAACAAAAACCACATTCACAGTAAGACAGACAAGATGAAAAGGCAGAGGGCTATGTACCAGATGAAGGAACAAGATAAAACACAAGAAAAACAACTAAATGAAGTGGATATAGGCAACCTTCCAGAAAAAGAATTCAGAATAATGATAGTGAAGATGATCCAGGACCTCAGAAAAAGGATGGAGGCAAAGATCGAGAAGATGCAAGAAATGTTTAACAAAGACCTAGAAGAATTAAAGAACAAACAGAGATGAGCAATACAATAACTGAAATGAAAACGGCACTAGAAGGAATCAAGAACAGAATAACTGAGGCAGAAGAATGGATAAGTGACCTGGAAGACAGAATGGTAGAATTCACTGTTGTGGAACAGAAAAAAGAAAAAAGAATGAAAAGAAATGAAAACAGCCTAAGAGGCCTCTGGGACAACATTAAATGCAACAATATTCACATTATAAGGGTCCCAGAAGGAGAAGAGAGAGAGAAAGGAGCAAAAAAAAAAAAGAAATATTTGAAGAGATTATAGTCGAAAACTTCCCTAACATGGGAAAGGAAATAGCCACCCAAGTTCAGTAAGCACGGAGAGTCCCATACAGGATAACCCCAAGGAGAAACACACTGAGACACACAGTAATCAAATTGGCAAAAATTAAAGACAAAAATTATTGAAAACAGCAAGGGAAAAACGACAAATAACATATAAGGGAACTCCCATAAGGTTAACAGCTGATTTCTCAGCAGAAACTCTACAAGCCAGAAGGGAGTGGCATGATATACTTAAAGTAATCAAAGGGAAGAACCTACAACCAAGATTACTCTACCAGCAAGGATATCATTCAGATTTGATGAAGAAATCAAAAGCTTTACAGACAAGCAAAAGCTAAGAGAATTCAGCACCACCAAACCAGCTCTACAACAAGTGCTAAATGAACTTCTCTAAGTGGGAAACACAAGAGAAGAAAGGACCTACAAAACAAACCCAAAACAATTAAGAAAATGGTCATAGGAACATACATATCGATAATTACCTTAAATGTGAATGGATTAAATGCTCCAACAAAAAGACACAGGCTTGCTGAATGGATACAAAACAAGACCCATCTACATGCTGTCTACAAGAGACCCACTTCAGATCTAGGGACACATACAGACTGAAAGGGAGGGGATGAAATAGATATTCCTTGCAAATGGAAATTTTGTTCCCCTGCACCATCATCAATGTAACTATTGCACTGAATACCAGTTTTCTATTTATCGAAATTATCTTTTTTTTTTTTTTTTTTTAAGATATACCAGGTTTAAAATATTCTGTTCAAACTGGAGAATTGGTTAAAGTCTTATAGGGGAGCAAAACTTGCCACCCAAAAATGTCTTTCTGACATGAAAATTATTTTTGAGCTGAAACCAATCAAGGCCCAAAAGGACAAAACTTGACCTTCCCCCAGCTACCTAAACAATGTCAGTAGAGGATCTGTTCCAGGAAGGGACCTATCACCATAGATTAATTATAGTATGAACTATGTATGCAGACAGGGAGGAACCTAGCGAAGTTTGTTAAAAATTCCTTTGTGTCCTATTGTCTCTGCATGGCCTAGCAAACATTTACCAAACATTTGCTTTTCTATCTCCTTGTCAACTGCCTCTCCCGCTTTGAGGTCCCAAACCACTATCCCCAACATCCTCCTTAGTCTTTAGCAAAAGATGGTATTTAAGGTGAGGGTTTCAGCCATTTTGGTGAGTTATTCACAGTTTTTCTAGGTCTCTCCCATATTCACATGTTAGTAAACTTTAGTTTTTCTCCTGTTAATCTGTCAATAATCTCATCTCAATTTAGTTCTTAGACCACCCAGAAGAAACTAGAAGGGTAGAGGAAAATTTCTTCCTCCCCAATGGTCTCTTAAGAATTTTTTTAAATGGATATATCTAGTATAGTAAATGACAAATGACGGAGGTGAAATGAGAAGGAATTCTAATTAGATACAGATAGCAAGGAGCCTGTGGAGAATTGAAAAGTGGTTTTGTCTCCCCACCCCAAAAAACAAAGGCAGTAACAGGTTGGCTAAAAGTTTCCTCTAGCTCACACTAGGGCTACCTAAATCAGCATGTTTGGCAAGCAGTTATTAATGAGGCTCCTACCTCACCTATTTCTATCAAAACACTTTAGCTGAGGTGTATATTGAAATTATTTGTTCACTCCTCTTTCTCCCCAACACTAAACTTTTAATGAACCATTAAGAGTCTTATAATCAAGAACCTTGTTCCATTTATTTTTGTTACAGTCCTGAAACCCAGGATAATGCCTAGAATACAGGAGCATGCAATGTGGCTATTCTGCATTTATTTAACCAATGACATCTCAATTTCACCTTTACAGCTTAGACAACTTTTTTTTTTTTTTTTTTGCGGTACGCGGGCCTCTCACTGTTGCGGCCCCTCCCGCTGTGGAGCACAGGCTCCGGACGCACCATGGCTCACAGGCCCAGCTGCTCTGCGGCATGTGGGATCTTCCCGGACCGGGGCACGAACCCGTGTCCCCTGCATCGGCAGGCTGACTCTCAACCACTGCGCCACCAGGGAAGCCCTTAGACAACTTTTAATAACATTACTGATGTGAGAAATTTTCTTCTAGAAACCTGATAGTTCTTATAGACGTTGTCATGTTTTAAAATTTTTGTGTCTTCATTTCTGTGAAGATCTATAATGAAATTAATAAAGGCTGAGTCTGGATCATCTGGATGCTACCTTACTACTTAATACTGTCCTATGATTTCAGTGTTTTTGACTGGGTTGGTATCAAACAGCAAAGCTAATTTAATTGTTACAGGCTAATACTAACAGAAGCAGAGTACCTTGAAAATTAAATTACAGCATCCGGAATAAATGGAGGTTATGAAGCAGTTCAAGCAGAGGAAAGTAGTGTAAGAATATTAGCATGGGACAGGACATTAACAGCACTCTGAATTGAAACTCATACTATATTATCTATACCATATTCACACTAGCAAGTGGCAGTTTAGTTTCAGTATTCCTTTGTCTGTCACATTAATATTGTTAGGTTAAATTTTGCTAGTTTGTAACATTATTATCTTATAAATCTGTTTGTATTTTACAGTTATGTATGAGTAGATGCATAGTAAGTTAAGATCAGGTTTTATGTTGTACATATTTAAGATTATAAAATGTAATATGTCAACACAGGGGGTTTCATTTCTGTTTAAAACAGTCCTACGTATTACTCTTGATTGAAAAACACATTTTCAGAATTCCAAAATGCACTTCAGGGTCTCTAAACACAATGAAATCAGTATTTTTGGAAGTTCACAGACTTCACCAATTTCCCAAGGGAAGTCCAAGATTCCCAAAAGAAGATCAGTTCTGGAATAAGTAATCTGAAAATTTGGTACTTACTGGGAAACCACCATCTCCTAATCTCTTAAGGTTCAAGGGAGGATGCGATCATTGAATTTTTCATGATTTGGTGAAAAGTTCATGATCAACTTCTGTTAAAGGTTTCACTGCCTTCAGCTAAACACATATCCTCTGTTCAACTAAGCTAAGCACTTCATTTTCTGCTTATTTTCATCCTGGACTTCCCATTTATTATCTACCTTGTTAGACAAATACCATTCTACCCTTCAAGAGGTTAAGAAATTAGAAGCTTACAATATCGTAGGTACAGATAAACCTTTCTTAGTTTTATTTATTTAAATAATGTTCTGTTATCAATATATTTCCTACTGATACCCACCACTTGAGCAGAGAACCTATTTGACCAATCTTTGATTCAAAACTGCTACCCTTAATAAATCATGTATCGAATGGTATCAACCATCACACGGAGTTTATTTAATGGGCTTGGTGCTTTTTAATAGGAAACCTAGCCCCGCTTTTCTTCATTTCCTAACAGGCATTACTGGAATTCCAATGTCATCTATGTATCACTGCCTCCAAAGGAAGAGTATACCTTCTATCCTTCTTGTAAGAAAATTCTCAAAGGACAGGATTACTACTTAATTATAAGGCATAAAAGATTCAGTGTCTAACTATGAAACCATTACTATGCTTTGCAAGTTCAAAGAGGAATGTATTTTGAAAAGAGGTTATCAACGTTTTAAGAAAATTTATCGTCATACCAAAGGGAATGGCTTTTTTTAAACTTAATATCTGTAAATTAAACTTTTAAGAATTTTTAAAATGCACTTCAAGAAATTAAAATAACTGTCAAAAAATTCAGGGAATGTGGTCTTATTCAAATCTATTACATTAAATAGTCAAGGGGCGAAGTGTACATAAAACAAACTTAATGTTGACTGTAACTACCTTCTTTTGTCCCTGCCTTGCAATTTAAAGGGAATAAGAGGTGTTAATTAAATTTTCCTGTTATTTGCATAAGTGACATGAATGTATTTTTAAAATTGTAGTTGAAGACATTTGTAGTTCTTGGATTAAAGAGACTAGATACTGCCAAAATTAATAGTATTTAGTGGTAGAGTTTCTTTCTTTTTTTTTTTAATTTCCCTTTTGTCTATTTAATAATTAAATGCAACCAATCTCAAAACTGTACTTATTCAATTTTTTCACTGCTGCTTATTCCTTCTACTTGACTCTCTCCTGTAATCCCTCCTATAAACCAGACTCTAATTTTTTGAAAATCCCACACAATTCTCAAATTCAAAAATTTTTCCCTGCCACTACTCCCCAGTAAGTTTCCCACTCTCAATTTTTTTGTATATAACCTGACATTTTATTTTTTTCCCCAAAATGCCTTTATTTCTTACATGAATGTTATATCTTTCCTGTTGCCCTACCACAAAACCTAGAAAAAAAGAAGACTGTGAATAACTATTTATTGATATGATGGAACTTATATTTTAGAATTAAAAATGCTCCCTACACCTACACTCCCACTGCTCCCAACACTTATTAGTTAAACCCTTATGATATACTTGGTTAGAGGTATTTTCATTTATAGTTAAAAAGTATAGTAATGAGGAAATATTTTTCAAAACTAGTTTTTGAGTAACAAAGTACAATAAGTCATACATAAGTACAGATTAGCATAGATATTCCAATCACCTAAATGTTTCACATAATTTATTATCACTTCACATTCAATTGTTAAGATGGCTTCTTATAAACAGGGATAACATTAAGCTAACTAATGAAAAGGGGGCAAAACCATGTCTACTTAGTATCTCTGATTATATAGTCTATTTCCATTCAAGAAAAACGAATATTTAACTATTAAATATGTTCATTTTTCCTACAGTCATTAAAACAAAGTTTTTTTCCCTGAAACATTCTTTTCTTCTAGAGAACTGTTTTAATGTCTGAAGCAGAACAGTAATTAACCCTTTGAAGATGAAAAACAATGGCCTTCAAAAAGCAATTCTAAAAGATCATGGTCTCAGGACCCCAAAAAAAGCCTTAGTTGGACTACCTATATTGATATTTCCGACATTTGAAATTGAAACTGAGACATTTAAAAAATATTAATTAGCTTAAAAATAACAATTCAATAACGTTTTAACATACATTTGTTTTCTATTAATAATAACTACTTTCCAAAACAAAATATAATTAATGAGAAGAGTGGCACTGCCTACATTTTGCACATCTTTTTATATTTATTTATTTATTTATTTTGCGTACGCGGGCCTCCCACTGTTGTGGCCTCTCCCGTCGCGGAGCACAGGCTCCAGACGCGCAGGCTCTGCGGCATGTGGGATCTTCCCGGACCGGGGCACTAACCTGTGTCCCCTGAATTGGCAGGCAGACTCTCAACCACTGCGCCACCAGGGAAGCCCTGCACATCTTTTTAATGTCTGGCTTAATAGGAGAAACTGGATTCTCATATTTGCTTCTTCTTTCAATCTATTATGATATATTGTTTTGACTGAACTGAAAGAACCAAGCCTCTAAATAGAAATGGATTTTAAAAGGGAAGAAGAATATTAATAACCTTTTCGAGAATTACTGATAGTTTTCTTTGTTATTAAAACAAATTCTCAGGCCCTACCATACCTATTAAATCAAAAACTCTGAGCCTAGGGCCCAGAAATCTGTATTTTAACTGGCTCTCTTGATGATCCTAATATACTCCGAAGCTTGAGGACTTCTGATCTACTTTATACTGACTAATACAACTCTCAGACTCAGTCAGGTCATCGTGGAAGGGACAGTTGCAAGATGAACCACCTAAATGAATTAAAACTCATATTCAGACTAATGGTTATAGTTTCCTTGTGTTGTTCAACATCATTACCTTAAAATTTGACACTTCTTTTTGTTCTGGGGTTACTATAAAAATACTTTTTAATATTTTAGTTTATGAAACTTTGAATGCTTTAAAATACATTAAAATGTAACCTCTCCCCAAATTATTCATTTCAAAGCAAAACAGTGTCTACCCAGCATTAAGGAATGTATCATCTGATAAAACTTACATTAGGGCTTCCCTGGTGGCGCAGTGGTTGAGAGTCCGCCTGCTGATGCAGGGGACACGGGTTCGTGCCCCGGTCCGGGAAGATCCCACATGCCGTGGAGCGGCTGGGCCCGTGAGCCATGGCCACTGAGCCTGCGCGTCCGGAGCCTGTGCTCCTCAACGGGACAGGCCACAGCAGTGAGAGGCCCGCGTACCGCAAAAAAAAAAAAAAAAAAAAAAAAGATTTACTATCCTAATCTACAGTTTTACTTCAGTGACTGAATTAAGCTTTGCCATATAAAAGGTAATCTGAAAGGAAGTAGATTGATTTCCCTCCATAATCTGACGTCAAATTTCTCTAACCAGCCTATATATATTACCTGCAAAGGCATGGCTTATCTCAGCTTCTGGATATTTTACTGGAATGTGTGCTTTTCTCCATTTGTATCCCATACAAATCCAACACATTCTTCATGACCCAGTCTAAGTTACTCTATCCATAAAGTAATTTGCACCTCCTTAGGTAAAAAGAGTATAGCCCTTTATCATTTTTTATTACCTCTAAGGAGAAGATACAATGTTCTTCTCAAACAAACTTAAAAAAAAGCAGCCTCTACAAAATTAACATTTTCCTTATGATAGGTTTCAGTTAACATAAAGACTGACTTCCTGATACTAAATGTTTAAGAAACTTTCAAAAGATCAGATTTTAAATAATGTTAAAAAGAAAATTATTCACATGAAGACAAGTTCTCATTATTTAAACATCTAAAGTAATGATCAATAGAGACTAAAAAAGTACTTATGGATAAAAAGGGAAGGTCTTATGTGCTTGGCTCTCTTTTGCATATATCAACTGAGAAATACAAATCAAACTGGTAAATAATAGTATATCCACAATCTATAGTAAAACTAAGTTTTGACAGGAAACAGATTTTTCTGAATCCCTGAGGACAGATTACAATGACATGAAAATACCTAGTTCATTTACTTATTTTCAAAGCATTTACTAGGTGCTTACTATGCACAGAGCTTTTTATACTCCTTTCTCTCATGTTCCGGAGAGTAAACAAGCACATATACTACTAAAATAATGAGCCACTCAAAAGAGATTTTAGAGGGCAGTAACTTACAGGAGTTTGGATTTTAGGGTGGAAAAAGTTTTTGAGATATATTATTTTCTGATCTCTAAAATTATGATTACAAATAACAGCTATATAAGCTAAATAAGGAAGGCATTCTTATTTCCTGGTGGTGAAATAAACAAACAAAACCATAATAGTTAGCCCACAAGGAATGTTTACTATGTGCTCAGTACCATACAAAATTCTACCATATTAAATCATTCAACCCTCACACCAGGAGAGAGTTCTATTATTATTTATGCATTGAGAAGAAGAGACTGAGACACAGATGTATTAGATAACTTGATCGTTATACAATGGTGGAGGGGCAATTTAAACGCAAAGAATTTGACTTTAGAGTTTGACATATTAACTCCTATGTGAGATTGTTCCCCAGAATTAAAAAAAGGGAAGTGAATCAATTGTACATAAAATTAAAGAATGATAAAGAAGATCAGGATAGGAGATGTATTGAAAGCAATGTGCAATTAGGATAAAAATGACTATTTTTCTTTGCTCTGAGCTTTCTGACAAAAGGCTCAGAGGGTATTACTCTGAAGTGCCACCACAGACAAAAAAAGCTACCACTCCTCTCACTATATAAATGGATAAACCCAGGTTAACAAGGCCATCTTTAGGACCTACAAAAAACTTTCCATTTACTACAGATACCCAGTTCCTACTTTTCTTTTGTGAATGTTTTTCAATTATTTACATATTAATTTTATATGTTAATTATATCATAAAGTCTGTATACCATAAACAAACAGCACATTTTTCAGTTAGACTGGTCCTTTTTTTCCCCCTCAAATTCTCAAAAATAAAAACAAAACAAAACTTTTTCCAAAGAGTTGAGATAAACTCAAGTCTAATTTCATTTGAGTCCTGCCACAACTGAATTACCCTGAATTACCCTGAATAAACTTCTTAACGCTTCCTCAAAGGACGGTAACTCTGAAAAAAATTCACTTTTTTTCCTATCCTGTGTCACAGCTTAAATTTTGTAGTTTCTTGCCAAAATAATATATTAATGCATTAATAAGTGAAATATCATTCACCCCAAATATGCTTGTAGAAAACCATAACATTGACAAAGGAATTTCCAGACTTTTACATTTGTGATAGATACACAACGCCCTCTGCTGCACAAGTTAAGGAAACTTCAACCAAGTTAAAAATATCCACAACCAATTAAAGCATGGGCAAAAAATTTCTGGGAAATCTGAAATCGAGACTTATATTTTGCATTTTTGTACATTACCATTGTACAGATTTTGAAATTCTCTATAAGAGGTGAAATACTTTCCTCCACACATTCCTGAAGTTCTTAGTCTGACCCTTTTCTGTCTCATCTATATTTACAGGTGGAACAGTGTGTATTTAGGGTGAATCCCCAAAAGACCACAGTGAAATGAAATCTGGGTGTCTCCTTCTTCTCTGTTCCATCTCTCATACCAGGGAACTGGGCACTGACAAATCAGTAGTACTCTGATTACAATTCCAAACCATCTAAACCTGTCCAAGAAACACACACACACACACACACAAACCTGCCCAAGCTGGGAAATGAGAATAGAAGACAAAAGGTATTTTATTTTGAAGAATGGGAGAAATGCTATTTATCATTAATAAAAGCTCCATCAACACTGAGAGACTGGAGAGTTATATAAGAAAATCTAAAGTTCTAAGTTTTTAATATGTTATGGTCTGTGTTGAAGGCACAATGGATCCAAAATATACAATGGAAGATGCTTCATAATATTCAAGGCATTTTTAAGTACAAGCATTGAAATCTATGTCCTGCAATGAAACACCTTCAAAATTCATTTTAAATATGTAATAGTTGTCTAAACTATACAAAGTCAAATTATAACATATGTAATTAATATAACTCGAAACTGCTCTGAAATATGGACTGTTAGTAAAAAATGAGTAGACACACAAACATTTTAAAATAAATCATTAAAAACTTCTAGAAGTTGAGGAATGTTTTATATACTTCCATTTGTCTTGACATAATCGGTCTTTCCTTATACAATCCAATTTCATTCAAACTAAATCAAAAAATTTAAAACATTTACCCTAGTGAGGAAGATGTAAAATGCTTGTTGTATAAGTGGATGAAATTATTAAAGAGCAGTTAAGAAGAAATAACTCAAAGAAATCCTGTTTTAAAAGAAAGAGAATGTGCCTCTCATCTATAGCACATTTTTAGGTAAGCTTAAAACAAAATTTAGAGTACCCTCTAGTGGAAAACTGGTGACAAGATGCTTAAAACCTGTTTTTGAAATTTTATAATTCAATTTCCATACAAGTATCTATGACCTGGGCCAAAAAAGTATATTAGGTAGACCTTTCTTTCCAAATCTTACTCTTAAATTATCCCCATCAATACACACAGACACACACAAGACAGAGCAGTTCTCAATGTCCAACAGAAAATGTTCTATTATTTATCAATTTCCAAAAGAAGAGACAAGATCTGTGAATATAACATTATAGATGTAATGTTACTCTACACATTAAAGAATTCCACTGTGGTTATAAAATGATTACAATATAAAAACAAATGGAATTATTTTGGTAGTCTGATTCTTGTAGTTAAAAGATTCAACTGAAAAAGAGAGCTAAGAAAACACAGGAAAACTTTTTCCGAATTATAATTTTTTCCAAACACAGCATCTGTTTTATAAATATCTTTTGCTAAATTAGTAAATTTAGCAAGAACCTCCAATGCAATCTGATTATACTCCTTCAGGCTTTGGTAATTAAAGGGACTGCCTGGCATTGATACAGACACGGTTCCCACATGCAAATTTTACCAGATAATTTTTCACACTAATAATTTAAAACTGAATATATGAAATTCCAGACTACGTGAACTAACATTGTTACTATATTAATAATTAGTCAGGCTACACTCAATTTTGGTATCAAAATTTGGAGGAATACTAACAAACTACACAATGTCCTTACCTGAGAGACTATTTTAAGGGTACTTTAAAATCTATTTTCTGTGAAGGGCTGAAGAAACTTGGATTATTTGGCGTATGAAGAAAAGGCTACACAGAAGAACAGAAATATTTATTCATGAATTCAACAACGATTTATCAAACATTTTAGCTAGGTATTGTTCAAGGCTCTGGAGGCACGGTGGCAAAGTGCATGGACAAGGTCCCTGCTCTCATGGAACCTACATCCGGAATGGGAGAGGATGATGATTAAGATGTCAACAAACTCCATGAGGGCTAGGATTTCTGTCCTGTTTATTTTGGTATCCCCAGCTCCTAGAACAATACCTAAAATATAGCAGGTGCTCAATAAATATTTGTTGAATTATATTAAAAAAAGATACCTTCAGCTAGTGATAAGTGCTATAAAGAAAACAAAACAGAATAATAAATAGAGAGTAATGGAGAGGGGTGGGGTGGCAGGTATATAAATATTATTTGACTGGAGAGTTAGAAAAGGCTACTCTAAAAAGATGCCAGGGCTTCCCTGGTGGCGCAGTGGTTGAGAGTCCACCTGCCGATGCAGGGGACGCGGGTTCGTGCCCCGGTCCAGGAAGATCCCACATGCCGTAGAGCGGCTGGGCCCTTGAGCCATGGCCACTGGGCCTGCGCGTCCAGAGCCTGTGCTCCGCAACCAGAGAGGCCACAACAGTGAGAGGCCCACGTATCGGAAAAAAAAAAAAAAAAAAAAGATGCCATTCAATCTTAGACTTACTAACCAAAGTCTTGAAAGATCTGAGAGAAGAGCTTCCCAGGAAGAAGAAACAACAAGGGCACTTGCCCAAGACAGGAGTGATTTTACATTCAGACATTCAAACCTGTTAGTGTAGGCAAGCCACAATGGCTACAGTAAAGAGTTCAGATTTTAATCATACAGTTAGGGCAAAAGAGATTGGTGGTTTCAAATGGGATCAAAGCAGTGGAAATGAAGAGGGGGTAACTTCATGATTTATTTTGGTGAGCAGTGGATACAGTTTGATAATAGATTCGATATGTAAGATGAAGCCAATACTGCAATTAAAAATGACTCCCAAGTCTGGGGCTTAAACAACTGAGTAGGTGATGTTACTATTTATTAAGATGGGGAAACCAAGTGAGGAGCAGCTTATCAGGCAGGTAGTGGAGGAAGAAAACAACTTTTATGACTAGCTGTATATTTAGGATTTCAAGTAAACAGCTAATGAAATGGATTGAAACAGAGTAAGCTTGGAAGTTGCACAGAGATGGTGTTTAAAGCCACGGGGCCAAGGAGTTATTAGGAAGAAGGAGGATGAGAATGATTACTCCACATAACTCCAAGGGGAAAAGGTAAAGAATTAAAGATAGAGGTTAATGTGAGTTCAGTGTTGTTTGATAAGAGAAAGAACATTTAAACATTCTAACTAGAGCTGTACAGTAAGAGATTGGACTGCTTGCATACATTATGGGCTTCCCACTAAAGGAGGCATTTCAAGAAGCAAGGGCTAGATGACCATCTGTAGGATTTTTACTAAAGCAGTTCTTATAAGGGATGGGAGTTTCCCTTACATGTCCTTCCAAGGTACCATATAAAGGGACATCAATTTAAATTCACTTATGCAACTTATTTTCTTATGAAGTAGATTCCAGGGCAAAAATCACTGGCATATAAAATGTATATCTGCTACTAGCCATTACTTGTTACCTGTTTTTGTCAGCAAAAGGTTATCCAGGTGCCTGTCTCCAACTCCAAGAATATATGTAATCACGCAATATCCAGCTGCAATAACAGTTCAAAAATAAAAGACAAAAGAATTGTGAAAAACACATGCAAACCAGGTTATACATACAACTGAATACAACAGCAGTTTGTGCTACTTTAATTTCAAATTGATTACTACTCTTTCTGACTTCTTACCTGAATTCTCAAATTAAATGTGTAATCTTTGACTCTATGAAGAGGTTATCACTTGAAACTCAAATTATTATTTGACAACAGAAAAAATATCCTGTAGAATTCTGTCAAATTATAAAAGTCACTTTAATCAAAAGTTAAATGAGGTTTCAGAAACCTTATTTATAACATGTGTCTATCGTCTCTCATTTCAAAGTAGATATATGTTAAGAATGACAGTGAAAAAAAGTGTCTGCAGAAACACACATAATGAAGTCAACCATCCCACAACCATCTCATCTACACTATAACAAAAGTAAGTGTAGAATTAAAAGAAAAATCTTTAGAGAAACAATCTTGAAGTGCCAGCAGATAGAAAAACAAATGAATTCACGTGAGTGGTAAAGGCATGTATGAAGTTCACAGCATAATCCTCTAAATTAAGAAAAATTACATGAGCAGGACCAGGGGCAGAGTCACTGTCTCTACCTTTATTCTCTTTTTCTTTCTCTTCTAAAGTCTGGAAACCTGGCGCATGATGAAAGTGCTCAAAAAATTTAAGCAAACAACACCTGTTTGAAGCTTTTTTTCTGTTCTGTTTCTCGCATTAGTAACAAGAACAAATGCAACTTGCAAACACACATATGACTAAGCCAGTATTTACAAACATGTTTATTTCAGACACTATGTAGAAAAAAGATCGGACCACCTGTTAATGACCAAATTAATCCTGTCTAAATTCGATTAATATTAAAGTTCATTTGATTCAGGTTCTGAAGGCCATTCTGGAAGTCCAAAAGTGACTTAAGCAATGACATCCATCATCAGATTAATCTTCAATTATAATTATAAACACAGTTACAATTTATTGAAGGCTAGGTTCTTAGCTAGGCACATTAAATTCATCATGTCTAACCCTTTTAATGATGTCAGTTAAGTATTATAACCATCCTTCAAAGGAAAAAACCTAAGGCTCCAGAAGTTAACAGGTCACTGGGCTGGGGGGTTTAAACCTAAGTTAGACTCTAACATCATTGCTTACGCCACTTTTGCACTGTACTCTGTGTAATTCCTCCTTCCCAAAGTGGCTATTTTGATGGATGCAACATTCCACAAGGTATTTAAGCTCAAGTATATTTGTTTAGAATAACTCACCATACCCTAATTCTAGATAAAATTATATATTATATATTTCAAAATATATCCATATGTAGAGAATGAATGAAAGCATACTATCATTCAAAGAAATACTTCTAATCATATTACTGGTCTACTAATAATTTTCACTTAACTGTAACAAATCAGTTACAGTTGACTAAACAAATCAGTTATTCTCAAAATATAGTCTGTAGTATGACAAGGACTACTAGTTTGCCAAGAACACAATATCCTATGTACACTTCTTCCTTAAAAGAAGACCAAACTAAGATTGCTGGGGCAAGACTGTACCTACATAAAAGACTACATTTCCCAGCCTCACTTGAAGTTAGGCCTGTCCAGTAAGACGTAGGCAAATGTAGTTTTGTGGTGAGCATTTTTATAGAGGGAGCTGACCAAGAGAATCAGAGACCTTGGTTGACACTAACGTCCCTAAAGAGTTAAAACAACAACGGTAATGGCTTACATCTGGGCTTCTTACAACAAAGAAAATAACTGTTACGTGTATAAACCACTATAGTTAGATTATGTTAACTGATGCTGAATGAAACTGGTAGTTGGGCCACTGGGGGACTAGAGGATCATTTACATAAAGGATGAGCAAACACAGCTTGATGGCCCAAATTGGTCCCCCTCTGTTTTTATATTTTATAAAGAAAGTTTACTGGAACAGAGCCACACCCATTTATTTCAATATTTCTTAAGCACTATAATGGCCTGGTTGAATGGTTGCAACAGAGACCACCTGGCCTGAAAAGTATAAATATATTTACTATCTGAAAGGCTTTAGGGAAAAATTGACTGACATTTGATCTAGGGCATTGCTACCCAAAATGTGATACACAGACTAGCAGTTTCACCACCACCTAGAATCTTGTTAAAAATGCAAACTCTTAAGCCTTCCTTCATTCCTAATGCATTAGAATCTCCAGGGGCAGTGTCCAGAGCTGATTGCTATATACATCAAAGTTTGAAAAGCCCTCTCTAGTGTTCTAATGCACCTAAGAATCCCCTAGGAATCCTGTATGCAGATTCTGATCCAAACAGCAGGGAAAACGCCTGAGAGTCTGTAATACAAACAAGTGCCCAGGTGAAGCTAACGCTGTTGGATTATACTTGTAGTAGCGCTGCTCTAAAACTGCTGCAAAATATGCAGTTCCACAAATGACTAAAGGCTCTCCACTGAAAAACTAGTAAGTGACTTAACTGAAGGATATTAAATCTGATATTGGTAAAGAGAACTGAGAACACATTAGAACTTAGCACACTGAGTTCTCTAATAAGGGATTCACTTAGAAATCTGGTTGCCACTTGTCAAGGATACAAAACTCCTGATAATATGCATATGAAGCTAGCTGAAATTCCTGCAATTTTCACAAAGAACATCATTGTGTTATTAGTGCATCTGAGTTGTCACATGGTACTAGTTACCTTATTAATTATAAATTATAATTAGTTTAATTTTTATCACTATTTACTTTGTTTCAAGTTGTTTAGCTATCTCTATGAAAGTAATGATTCACATACACAGCAACAGTATTTTTGACCTAAAATTTTCATGTAACTAGACATGTATGAATTATGCCTGTCTCTGCTGATAAAGCAAGATGTTTTTATAAACTACTTTTTATCATCAAATTTGGTTTTTCAGTAATATTTCATTGTTATTACTGGATTATTTTCCAATGGAAATGGAAAATGTATGAAAAAGAGCCTTTTACCCTGCCTCAGTGTGTTAAGGTCATAAATATGTTGGATGATCATTTCAATAAATGTTTTTTAAGTCAAGTGAGACAGCATATGATCTTTCTCTCTTTCATATATATAAATGGTGGAGATGAGAGTTTGGGGTGTTTCAATAATTCAAATATCAACACTTAAAAGATAAAAGATTACGTCCTGAAAAAGGTATCTGAGGCAAGAGTAGGATGATCCTCAGAAATTTTGAGGATATAAACAATATTCAGAATGATTTGCGATGGCACAGAGTAGATCAGAAAAGTTTCAGGAAAACTGAAGTTATTTTTTAACTGTAATGGAAACACTATACCTGTCCAAGAGAATCTTGTCAAAAGGATGCTATTCATTAGTATTTGGACTTCATGTGAGATACACAAACATCTTGAAATTGGTTTTATAAAACAACTTTGACTTAAAGCAAAATACAGAGAAATATAGACAACTAAACAATACCATCTCCCTTTACTAGTAAAGATACGAGTGTGAGAATAATCAGTGTTCCCACATTTACTTGCACAATATAGATTTGACACCCTGCATAATCCGGAAAAAATGTCACCATAACTAGTCGCATTCTTCTTCTTACACTTTGCCAAAAACCTAAAACATTACTTTTTAAAATGAAAGTTATAATACATGCATCTATGTGATAATGCCCAACAATCAGATTCCAGTACAATGTTGCAACTTATTAAGCATTGAATCCTCTAATGAAAAATTCAAATAATGGCTTTCAACTTGCAACATTACCTGGAATGCTACCAAACTCACTGAAACATAAAAAATTATTTTGTAACACAGCAATATATATAGAAAACAGAAGGGTATGCAAAATAACATGAAGAGAAGGCCTGCCATCAAATCAGTTATCAGGATATGAATAAATGTGAAATGCTTTTATTAGGAAGAATATCTAATTTGAAATTAACTGTCTAGGTACAACCTAAATGGCTATTTTTTTTACATTAAAAAAGTCATATTTTCATTAGCTCATGGGAAAAAATGGAACATTACATAAAAGGCACAATACTATGACATATAGCACATATTATAAAATATTGTTCCAGTACTTTTTTTAAGTGAGCAAGGATTTCAAACTTTAGTCAATACTTATAGGTTGTGTGCATATATACTTCAAGTAGAAAAAGTTAACATTTCTTTATTAAATAGATTTACAAGGTAAAAAAACTTACAGTAACTATCGGGAAGTTAAGTAAAAAGACACGAGGTAATTGCTTGAGGGCATACAAAATATCTCTCAGGTAATAAAGTACTGAAAACTAGGTGTGGCAGATTAAAGATTTTTTAACATACTTTTCATTCAAGATGGGAACTATATCCTTTCCCCTTGAATCCAGGCAGGTTCTGTAACTCCTCTGACCAACAGAATATGACAGAAGTGACAAACTGCCAGCTTCCCAATCCAGGCCTTCAGAAACCAAAAGTTTCTACTTCCTGTCTCTTAGAATACTTCCTCTTGAAACCCAGCTCTGAGAAACACAAGCCATAGGGAAGCCTTGTACTGTTGCCTTGATTGACAAGCCTTGCTGAAAAACAGTGTAAGCTGCCAGCCATGTGAGTGATCTATCAAGCCTTTAGAAGTATATCAATTTTTTCAGATCTTAGAAAACACAGATTTAATGGAGAAAAAAGTGAATGGAAGAGAAAAGGGAAAAAAGGACAGAAGAAAGGAAGTAAAGCAGGAAGGGAAAGAGGGACAGGAGAGAGAGATACAGAGTGAGTAAGAAAAGGGAAACATTTTCTCTCAGATGCTTCAATTTTTTTTAGTCTTAAAATCTAAATACACTGTATGTGATCATTTTTCAGAACAGTTACATGTAACACATGTAATGTTCCTTAGATTAAAATAAGAATTAAAACCACAAGGAATATTAATATACATACACACATTTTATTTCAGTATTTTAAAAGTTCCTAGGAATATTATATTTTCTTTATACTTCTCAGCCAAGAGTGTATCACGTACAAATTAGGAAATAAATTATGTAGTACAGAATAATATGGGGCTTCCCTGGTGGCGCAGTGGTTGAGAGTCCATCTGCCGATGCAGGGGACACGGGTTCGTGCCCCAGTCCGGGAAGATCCCACATGCCACGGAGCAGCTGGGCCCGTGAGCCGTGGCCACTGAGCCTGCACGTCCGGAGCCTGTGCTCCGCGACGGGAGAGGCCACAACAGTGAGAGGCCCGCGTACCACAAAAAAAAAAAAAAAATATGGAATACTACCTCATGGGAGCATTGAGAAAAATAAAAAAAATGTCATCTATAAGAGAGCAATTTATAAGCCATAAAATGATAGGAAAGTTTAAATATAGTTGTTATATGTCTAGAAAATCCTCTACTTGCTTCCCCAAGCTTGACTGCTTAAGTAGAAATATGGACATAAACATAAATATAATATTTATGTAAAACAGGAATAACATGATATATGCCATATACTATTCAGGGCTCAACTCTAGTGTCAACTCCTTTATTAACCCTCCCTTAAACAATTTAGTTATAAAAAAAAAGTCTCCTAAGAAAATAAAAAAATAATCCTCTAGAATATAAACTTCATGAGAATAGGCATAAGTGGTTGAAACATTTGAATTAATCCCTATGTCATGCCACTACTTACTTATTTCCAGAAAGGGACCGTAAGTACTAGTCTAAAATACCATGAGAGGCACCTCCTAACAGAACACTGTTATCTTAGCTCTAGAGATTTATCAAAAATATAATTATTCCTGACAGACTATTCCCACAGTCTACTTAATTGCTTACACAAACTCAGGGAAAATCAAGGGAAAAATTGCAGCTTCCAGGAAGAAATAACTTATAATTACAAAATAGCTAAGTGACTGCAAAGATGAATCTATGGATAAACCACTAGCCAGACTCATCAAGAAAAAAACGGAGAAGACACAAATCAACAGAATTAGAAATGAAAAAGGAGAATAACTGACCCTGCATAAATACAAAGAATCATGAGAGATTACTACAAGCAACTACATGCCAATGAAACTGACAACCTGGAAGAAATGGGCAAATTCTTAGAAAAGCACAACCTCCTGAGACAAAACCAGGAAGACAGAGAAAATATAAACAGACCAATAACAAGCACTGAAATTGAAACTGTGATTAAAAATCTTCCAACAGGACTTCCCTGGTGGCGCAGTGGTTGAGAGTCCCCCTGCCGATGCAGGGGACGCGGGTTCGTGCCCCGGTCTGGGAAGATCCCACATGCTGCGGAGCGGCTAGGCCCGTGAGCCATGGCCGCTGAGCCTGCGCGTCCAGAGCCTGTGCTCCGCAAGGGGAGAGGCCACAACAGTGAGAGGCCCGTGTACCACCAAAAAAAAAAAAAAAAAATCTTCCAACAAACAAAAGCCCAGGACCAGGTGGCTTCACAGGCAAATTCTATCAAACACTTAGAGAAGAGCTAACACCTATCCTTCTCAAACTCTTCCAAAATACAGCAGAAGGAGGAACACTCCCAAACTCGGAAGAACACTCCCAAACTCATTCTACGAGACCACCATAACCCTGATACCAAAACCAGACAAAGATGTCACAAAAAAAGAAAACTACAGACCAGTATCACTGATGACCATAGATGCAAAAATCTTCAACAAAATACTAGCAAACAGAATCCAAAGGCAGATTAAAAGGATCATACATCATGATCAAGTGGGGTTTATCCCAGGAATGCAAGGATTCTTCAATACATGCAAATCAATGTGATATACCATATTAACAAACTGAAGGATAAAAACCATATGATAACCTCAATAGATGCAGAAAAACTTGCAACAAAATTCAACACCCACATGTGATAAAAACTCTCCAGAAACTAGGGATAGAGGGAACTTACCTCAACATAATAAAGGCCATATATGACAAACCCATAGCCAACATCGTTCTCAATGGTGAAAAACTGAAACCATTTCCTCTAAAGTCCGGAACAAGACAAGGATGCCCACCCTTACCACTAATATTCAACATAGTTTTGGAAGTTTTGGCCACAGCAATCACAGAAGAAAAAGAAATAAAAGGAATCCAAATTGGAAAAGAAGTAAAGCTGTCACTGTTTGCAGATGACATGATGCTATACATAGAGAATCCTAAAGATGGTACCAGAAAACTACTAGAGCTAATCAATGTATTTGGTAAAGTAGCAGGATACAAAATTAATGCACAGAAATCTCCTGTATTCTTATACACTAATGATGAAAAATCTGAAAGAGAAATTAAGGAAACACTTCCATTTACTACTGCAACAAAAAGGATAACATACCTAGGAATAAACCTACCTAAGGAGACAAAAGACCTGTATGCAGAAAACTATAAGACACTGATGAAAGAAATTAAAGATGATACAAACAGAAGGAGAGATATATCATATTCTTGGATTGGAAGAATCAACACTGTGAAAATGACTATACTACCCAAAGCAATGTACAGATTCAGTGCAATCCCTATCAAACTACCAATGACATTTTTCACAGAACTAGAACAAAAAATTTCACAATTTGTATGGAAACACAAAAGATCCCGAATAGCCAAAGCAATCCAGAGAAAGAAAAACAGAGCCCAGAAATCAGGCTCCATGACTTCAGACTATACTACGAAGCTAGAGTAATCAAGAGAGTATGGTACTGGCACAAAAACAGAAATATAGATCAATGGAACAGGATAGAAAGCCCAGAGATAAACCCACGCGCATATGGTCACCTTATCTTTGATAAAAGAGGCAAAAATATACAATGGAGAAAAGATAGCCTCTTCAATAAGTGGTGCTGGGAAAACTGGACAGCTAGAATACTTCCTAACACCATATACAAAAATAAACTCAAAATGGATTAAAGACCTACAGGTAAGGCCAGACACTATAAAACTCCTAGATGAAAACATAGGAAGAACACTCTATGACACAAATCACAGCAAGACCCTTTTTGACCCACCCCCTAGAGAAATGGAAATAAAAACAAAAATAAACAAATGGGACCTAATGAAACTTCAAAGCTTTTGCAAAGCAAAGAAAACCATGAACAAGACGAAAAGACAACCCTCAGAATGGGAGAAAATATTTGCAAACAAAGCAACTGACAAAGGATTAATCTCCAAAATATACAAGCAGCTCATGTAGCTCAATATCAAAACAACAAACAACCCAATCCAAAAATGGGCAGAAGATCTAAACAGACATTTCTCCAAAGAAGATATACAGACTGCCAACAAACACATGAAAGGATGCTCAACATCACTAATCATTAGAGAAATGCAAATCAAAACTACAATGAGGTATCACCTCACACCAGTCAGAATGGCCATCATCCAAAAATCTATAAACAATAAATGCTGGAGAGGGTGTGGAGAAAAGGGAACCCTCTTGCACTGCTGGTGGGAATGTAAATTGATACAGACACTATGGAGAACAGTATGGAGGTTCCTTAAAATACTAAAAATAGAACTACCATATGACCCAGCAATCCCACTATGGGCATACACCCTGAGAAAACCATCATTCAAGATGAGTCCTGTACCACAATGTTCATTGTAGCACTATTTACAATAGTCAGTACATGGAAGCAACCTAGGTGTCCATTGACAGATGAAAGTATAAAGATGAGGCACATATATACAATGGAATATTACTCAGCCATAAAAAGAAATGAAATTGAGTTATTTGTAGTGAGGTGGATGGACCTAGAGTCTGTCATACAAAGTGAAGTAAGTCAGAAAGAGAAAAACAAATACCATATGCTAACACATATATATGGAATCAAAAAAAAAAAAAAAAAAGAAAGTTCTGATGAACCTAGAGGCAGGACAGGAAGAAAGACGCAGATGTAGAGAATGGACTTGAGGACACAGGGAAGGGTAAGGGTAAGCTGGGATGAAGTGAGAGAGTGTTCTGGACGTATATACACTCTCAAATGTAAAATAGATAGCTAGTGGGAAGCAGAGACATAGCACAGGGAGATCAGCTCGGTGCTTTGTGACCACCTAGAGAGGTGGGATAGGGAGGATGGGAGGGAGATGCAAGAGGGAGGGGATATGGGGATATATGTATACATATAGCTGATTCATTTTGTTATACAGCAGAAACTAACACAACATTGTAAAGCAATTATACTCTAATATAGATGTTAAAAAAAAGATGCATCTATAAAAGAGTAAACAGAATTTACACCTTATTCCTACTATTATGTCAAAACATTAATGACCTCTTTTTTCACATTTTGTATCTTTTAATCTTCTTATAGAGCATTTAAAACTGCTATGGTTTGAATGTTTGTGTCCCCTCAAAATTCACATGCTGAAATCCTAATGCCCAAGGTAGTGGTGTTAGGAGGTGGGAACTTCTAGAGGTGCTTAGCCCTCATGAATGGGATTAGCCCCCTATAAAAGATACCCCACAGAGCTCCCGAGCCCCTCCCAACAGGTGTAGATACAATAACAAGGCTTTGACCCAAAGAAGGCCCTCACCTGACCAGGCTGGCATCTTATCTCAGACTTCCAGCCTCCAGAACTGTGAGAAATAAATTCCTGTTGTTTATTAGTCACCCAGTCTCTGGTATTTTGTTATTGTAGCCCAAATGGACTAGAAAAAAATCCTAACATGTTCTAAATGTGTATGAGTATGGTAGTATCAGGATAGCTTGTTTTCCTTTATTCCCACGTATCAATGAAACGTAGTAAGTTGAAAAACTTACCACAGCTTTTAACATAAGTATCCATAACTTCAGCACTGATCCCATTTGGCCCATTCTCACTTGGTGCATATTTTCTAAAAAAGTTCTGAAAAGATATTATTTACATGTTTATAAATTCAATACAATCCTTAAACAAATTAGGCATTTAAAAATTGTAAATAATGACAAAGAGGTATCTGGTGTACAGCAGTCAGTAATTATAAAATGTGGACTTTAGGAAGCATATTCCTCAGGAATCAGTCTTATTACTATGCTTATAGGCTAAGACAAACAAACAAACAAATAAATAAATAAATAAAAGCCTGCTACTTCTATACCACAGGGAAAAACATTAAATAAACTTACTGCTATATCTCTATACTTAATTTGTTTCACCTTTCTCCTGAATGTAAACATGAGGGGTTTTTTGGGTATCATACATTCTCCTAAAAGTGAACATGAGTTTTAAAAATTACCTTTTAAGTATGGCCACTGAAACACTGTTACCATTAACAAACTCAATAAAGTTACATTCCAATTTTCAAAATAATTAGAATGCAATGCTAAGAATTTTCAGATTCAAAGGAAAGTGATAGAAAGATAAATATAAGAGATGCAGACTGAACCAAAGAATTATAGGGGCACGATAAATACACTAGAGCGTCCAAAGAGTCTGGAAACACTGGGGAAAATCGTGCATTTATTTATTTTTTTTCCCCAGATTACCAACTGGACCTATTCCCTTACATCTAGATGTTAAAGAAAAATACAAAGTGTATATTATTTGAAAATACAACTAACATACTATTAAAAAAGTAAGTTAATCCTACATTTTAAGCTTTTTGGAACACTTTCTAAGTTTGACAAAGAATCTATATCTAAAATATATACAGAACTCCTATAAATCAATAAGGAAAAGACAAACAACCCAACATGAAAATGGGCAAAAGATATGAACAAGCACTTCACAGAAGAAATAAATGGCTTACACATATTTTTAAATACTCAATCTTTCAGGTAATCAGGGAAATGCAAACTAAATAATAATAAATAGCAAAATTTAGAAGTTCGACAATACCAAGATTAGGCAAAGATGGGTAGCAATGAGAAAGTTGTTTCCAAAAACAATTATTTTGGAAAACTATTTTTAATTATCTACTAAAGTTGAAGATGAGATAAGCTATGACTCAGCAAAATGATTTACACAGATCACACACGCAACTAAGAATCAGGACACAAACTGTCATTGGTTTTATTTTACAAAATCATACTTGCACAGAGCAACATAATAATTGATAACTTTATTAAACAATTAACTTCAGTTAGAACCTGTGTCAAAGCCCTGCATATATTTCCTGTCATCTTCGAACAATTCTAGAGCTAGGTACTCTTCATCATTATCCAAATTTTACAGATATAAAAACTGAGACTTGAAGGGTATGTTAGGGGGTCCCCTAGACCTCTGACAGGTTTGATTTGTTAGGTGGGGTCACAGACTCAACTTACAATTGTACCATAAGCAGTGTGTATTACAGTAAAAGTATACACAACAGGATCAGCGTGGGAAAAATACACAGGCAAAGCCTGTGAATTCCATGCGCAATCCTCCTTGCTGTCTTCTGTGAAGGGATACACTGAGCATACTTACTGGGGGCTGGTCATACAGGCACCCTCTACAGTCTATTTAGTTCAGTAACTACCAAAATTCTAGAAAGAAAGCAGGTTGTTTGCTATAAATCATATTATTTGTACAGTCTAGGTATGTGAACCACCCTTATCAGTTAAAAGCCAAGTTCTCACTGAAAGCCAAGTACCAGCTAAAGGCTAACCTGCTTGCAAGGTTACTCAAAATATAGCTAGAAAGCTGCAGAGCCAAACTTCAAACTCAGGCAGTTTGATGTTTTGAGCGTGAGCCTTTAACCACTGAACACGACTGTACCCCAAACCAAACAACAGAATCAACCATGTGTTTTGCCAACAAATCAGAGTAGCGCTTTCTTGCAAATCTAAACTCCATACTGAATTACTGAGACACTCTAAACTGAGAAACAAAAAAACACACTACAGCAAATATCCTCTATCAAGCCTTTCACTGTATTATTTTTCATCTCAGGCATATAAATTTTTCTGTGTGAATTATATACATTTTTCTTAGGAAAAAGTAAAATTATATTTAAAAATTAACAAAATAAACTATTAAGATGTATTAAGAATTCTGCATTAAACACTAATTCACATATTTAAAATGTAAAAAAAAAATCCAAAGATATACATGGCTTAGCCCCAGAAACAACTTGGCTTTTCTCATATTAAAGGAGAGAAATGACTTTGGAGGTGGGGATAAGGGTCTTAAGAAAATAATTGTGCAAAACATGTACAAGCAAAAATATCACTGTAGCACTGTTCTGCCAAACAACAAAAATCGGAAATAATCAGAATGTTCACTGATGGCTAAATAAATTATAATATTTCCATACTTTGAAATATAATGCAACCATAAACTTTAACAAATTTAAAATTTGTTTGCCAGTTAATTCCTGATCTCCTATTATGTGTTAGGCCCATTTTAAGGAACTGAACATCTACCATGGAAGCATTTCTAACTGTTAGCATTATTTACTTCTCAGGAAAGGAAAACAACTTTAGGGAAGACGGGTGATAAAAAGAGACTGTCATTTCTAACTTTATATACTTTTTATAAAGATTGAGATTTTTATAATAAGAATATATTCATGAAATTTATAAATCTTTAAAATAGATACTGTACCTGAATGCTTCCTTCTGTATCAAGAACTTCAGCAACAGGAACTGACTGGATAAACTGCATGAAGCCTACAGAGAAACAGATGCATTGTATTAAGCATAGCTATTGGTGAAGCAATAAAAATAAAGATTCTGCTAAGAATAGTCTTCATTTGAAAATGTACACACTACAAACCTAATAGCTTAAATAGGTCTATAAACATTGTATTTAGTATACACTGGCATTTACATCATAGGAACTACAAGGAAACTTTAAAAAAAAATTAAGCTGATAATATGTATGCTTCTCTAGGCCAATTTCTATTATTATACACAAGGAACACGAAGTAATAGGCTAGGCTTCTTAAATCTGGAATAAAAATTTCTACCTATAGTATTATAACATATGTCAATTAAAATTATTCTGAATTTAAAATCATTTTAAGAAATCTGGAATTGTGGAATATCAATCACCTAACCCTAAAATTATAGTATATTCATTGGCTTTCTTTGTGTAATACTCCATCTTCTGCCATTCCCTGGAAATTATATGAGAGGGAAGTATACATCCCTTAAACTACCAAAAAGGAGGGAAAGAAGATAGTATACAGGAGAATAAGGAGAAAAAGTAAGTCTGGTAAGTCTAGGGACAACAAAAGAAGTATAAAACTACAAATCTGTGAAAAAAAAAAATCAAAGTTGAATGATGGAAACTATTTCAGGATCATAAACAACCATGATCTGGTTTTGGTAAGCCTTACATTATAACTATTCACATGCAAATTAGGAGACTGTATATTTCTTTAGAGTAAGAAATGTATCATTTATTCTTATATCATAAATACTGAACAGTCTGCATTAATGCACTTAACAGACGTTTATAGTTTTTCTACTATGTAGCAAGAACTTCGCCAGATAAGCAAAAATAGAGCCTTGACCCTGCTTTCAAAGATCTTACAAGCTTGCAAGTTTTATTGGGATAGAAACTATGAACAAAAGAGAATAGCATAGGGAGACCTATATTGCAACAAGGATCAGAGGACATCTGACATCTGAACCGTGTTTTGAAGGATAATAAAGATTAATTAGTAAAGCGGAAAGGATATTAAAAACAATGATCATATAAGACTGAAAAGATCTTGGTACATTTGAGAAAATGGAAGGTGGCTGGTGTGGCTAAAGCCTAAGAAGCAAGGGGGGGAGTGGCAAAAAAGAGGTGACAGAGATAGGCGCAGAAGTATGTCATACCATGCAAGAACTTGTAAACTAAGCTAAGGCTTTTGTCTTTGTCCCAAGAGCAAATGAAAGCTAAATAAATCAATCTATGTAGGATGGTAGAATATTTGCACTTTTAACAAGATCATTCTCAGAGAAAAATGAGAATAGGAACTAAACCATCAAAAAGATTTGGGAGTGGCCCGGAGAAGGGCAGAAAGCCTAAAATAAAACAGGTACTTGTTTCTTCAAGGTACCTAAGGGTAAGAAGCTCTAAGAGTAACAAGATTATAAAATTTACAATAGGCATTAGGCAAGCATTCCTAGGGAATCTTCTGCCCAACTTCCAGAGGTTACTCAATATCAAAAAGACTTAGATATATATTAAAAAAAATTAGTGGATAAGGCAACATCATCTGCTGAGTGGCTTGTATAAGCAGGGCACAGCCTCTCTGGGTTTTAGTAACTCTCAATAATGATTCCAGATACAGATCACCATGGAAGAAAACTACTGTAGTTTGTAGCTACTGAAAGTTTTGAATGCAAAGAAATATATCAGAAAGGTGCTAATTTTTCTTCCAAATATGTTGTTTAATGATTCCAAGAGGTATAAAAGGAAGGAAGGACAGAAGGAAGAAAGGGAGGGACGGAGGGAGGGAGGGAGGGAGGGAGAGAGAGACGGAAGGTAGGCCGGCAGTCAGGAAGGCCCAAGTGGTCTTCAGTGTGACAAATGAGTTCAATCTCTAACATTCTTAACAATTTTCAATTAAAAAAGGAAAAGTATACTCATTGGACACTGAAATAAATAATCATGTTATAAAATAAACTTACCATGTTTTGTACTAGTGGCTAATACTTTATAGGGCGTCAACTTCAAATCCAGATTTTCTTTTCGTAGCAGCTTAAGACCAAAAGTTATATTAACCAAATGAAAAGAATGTTATAAAATAGTTTTGCACACAAGTACTATAGCAGTTTAATACAGAGATTTAGAAGGTAAACCTAAATTAAGGCTTAATTAAATCAATTAGTTAATTTAACTTTGATCATCAAAATAAATGTATTAAGCACTTTACATGGTGGTATGTCAAATTTTTTATCTTTTTCTAAATCACTGTCAGTTTTCAATGAACAGAAGGGTTCCTCCTAAGGATTTATGCGGGCCTTACTGGTCACAAAGTATTTTAGAACTCAGAAGAAGGAAATGAGGACAAATATTTTCCTTTATAAGCCAGGGACAGAAACAGGATTTAAAAAAGAAGAAAATTTAATTGACTAAGAGGAAGAAAATTACTAAATTTAACACTGAAAGAACTTAACTGGGAAAAAAGTTTTTATAAAAAGGAACACATGCAGTTTCATTTCATACTAATCATAAGAGCCATCCTGCAATGTACAAAAACAACTAACTTTGCTCAAGATCAAGTGGAGATTGTTCAGCTTTCTAGGACTGCATCTGAATGTTACAAACAATTCTGTCCATGCATAGCATATCCACTAAATCATCAAGTTCTAAAATGAAAAAATGTTCCCTACCAACATAAGGTTATGTTCACCTTGTCCATGAGTGAAATGATTTGGAGAATAAGTTGATCTTGGCGTAAATCATCCCCATGCTTAAATATAACTGGATATTTGCCTCCATCTTCTGTCTTAAAGAATAACTGTGCAGGCATAAGGGCACTCTGGAAATAAAAATATTATTTTCAAATTATATAAGATGGAAATGTGGGGAGATTTATAATAATCTAAAGAAAAGAAATGAGTCTAAAAAAGAAAACAAATAATAATAACCTTAATTTATACAGGCCATGAGAAATAATAGCACAAAAAGTATCAGACAGAGGGATGAACAGACATGTGACAAAGCAAATACAGTAAAATGTTAATAACAGGATAGAAGTAGTGGGTATACAGTTGTTTACCGTGAAAGTCTTTCAACTTTGCTGTATGTTTGAAAACTTTCGTATAAAATGTTGGGGGAAAAGGCAACAAAAATGCGTCAAAGAATATATGTCTAGAACCTACAACCTCTACTGGACTGAAACTCCAAACTTTAAATTATCTTAAATTTGTAGTATCCTTTTATCACCTCAGGCAAAAATATATTTTATAAATTACCTTGTACCCTAGCTCACAAAAGCTCAAGAAGAACTGGAAGTGATCTTCCTAAAGATAAATGATAAGCAAGAAGTTCTTTGTTGCAATTTCCCTTTTCAGATTCGGATCTGATTCTGAAATTTAGATTTCATCTGAAATCTAATGCAAGCAGCTGACAATCTCAGGATAACTAAGCGCTAATCCCAGTGCCTTAAGGGGTTCACTCCCCATGGAGATAGCTTTCATTCTTAAGCTAAGGTCTACAAAATACTGTGTAAAAATACTGAAAACTAGGTGCATAACCTTTTCAGCTCTAAGGAGTTCATAAAAAGACGACAGGAATTCACGGATTCCCCTACAACTCTGTGCAGACATTTCAGTGTATGTACAAGCATATGGGTAACATTCTAAAGTATCCAATCCATCACTTTCATTGGACCCTTAAAGGCATTCATGACTCAAAAATGGTTAAGAATTATAATGCTAGAGTTATGTAGTAAATGCTCTAGAACCATTAATTGTTAACTGCAATTCAGAATTTTTAAGAATGTCCACATACTTACTAAGGGCTGGAAGAAAGAAATCAGGACTGAATATTAGGATTAAAAAGATGTCCCATGATATTTTATTGACCATCTACTTTGTGTATATAAGACATAATTATAAAATTATATTATTAAGGTAAAAATGATCCAGAATACACCTAACAATAATGATAGATTCTTACGCCCCACTCTTACAACTCCTGCTCTATGCCTTAGATATTCTTTTTCATCCTGTTTGCAAAAAAATAATAAAACTCCTTTTATGATTCACTGGTTTTGATTAGTCCTAAGGGAATGAGAATATTAGAAGCAGGTCTTATTTGGGAGTTCTAGCATGAACTAAGAAATACTTGCATTTTCTCTCCTGTACCAGCATTTTTCAAATTGCAGGATATAATTCAATAATGAGTTTTAAAACCAATTAAATAGGTTGCAAACAACATTTAAAAATTAATGCAATAGAATAGTTTTTAAAAGAATATAAACTATTAGAATCTGTAATATGCAGTAAGGTTAAGTACTGCTTTATGAAACTTATGTTGCAGTTGTGTGAGCTGGGCTGCCATGGGCTGCCTTTAAACACACCCTTAAAAAAATCAACTATTTTTTACTGTTATCACACCCCTTTTCATATACCCAAGTTTGTTGATCTATGAGCCCTTTCTTATCTGATACAAAGTAATATCCCAATGCAACTTATGCCCTTCCACCCTTAGAATAAGAAGACCTAAAACATCATGCCTCAGAGAGACCTTTCAATACGATGTCCAGCAGATACTGATGCTTCTTCACAAGTAATGATGCTCAGCCCTTTGGCCTGCTTAGAGAAGGCAGTTGCTACCACTTCTTTCTAACTATCCAGGTGGTGGCCAGCCAAAAGAAAGTCTGGCGTGCTATTAAGGACTAAAGAGAATTACTACACTTGAAAATACAAGAAAAAATTTAAGTCATAGGTTAACTGGAACTCATATCTAACCAGGGAACTTATAATGTCTAAGTTTGCAATTTAACTTTTAATTTAAAAAACAAAGCTTACATAAGAAGAAGCAGGTGATTAATAAATAGTTCAAAAATTAAAGATTAAAAAATTCAGATATATAAAAATATTTTATACATTTCACATAAAAATGTCTACTGATAATACAAAAAGATCTTAAAACAAAACACACCGATAAATAAAAGGTATCTTTTTTCAAAGGTAGTGTCTAAAGATCCACCACAATTACCTTAAACAATGTAGCTGTTTCTGGGATTATTCCTCTAATTTTCACCTGGGGTTCTAAAGGCAATGGGATAAGTTCCACATCTGACAAGTTCATCTTTTCGTTGTCTCCAAGCAATGCCTGTAGTCTCTCATTCTAGGAGAACAAGTTAGAAAGTACTAATTAGGTTAAAATGGAAAAGGGGTTTTTAAAGCATATGGTAAAGATAAAAAGACTGATTCTATTAACTTTAAAATATTTGCAAAGCACCATAAAAGTATATGCGAAGTAATACAACATAAAGGAGAGAGTATGTGTGAGAGACAAGCACTTATAATCCACCTGACAAAAGCAGCAGCATGCTTTAAAAGGAGCAATCCCTTGACCTATGAAAAGCTGAACTTTCATAAGGTTAGGAAATATATTTCTCTTGCTTCAACTGAGCATCAGGAATATCCTCAAGCTGGACTTAAAGATGCAATTTCTATTTTCAAAGGATCTGTGAAGTCACAAGGAGAAACTAATTTCATTTGAAGCTTAATTTCTCATGACCAAATATTAAGCAAGAATTTCATTAGCTGCTCCACTGCACGTTTTGGGTTTAGAAAGTAAACTCCATTTACTTAGAGGAACTTGGACCCTACTTTTTACTGTTCATTGACTCTGTCTGATCAAACTTTTCCCAAGATATCACCATTTATTTATTTTCTTTAGCTCACATGCATACTGAATTGAGCCAAGATTTCAGAAATTGAGAAATTCAAGCCACTATGAAACAGCTTTGTCATTTAGCAGCATCTGTAGTGTTTAGACCAAGCCCATCTATTCAATTTCAAAATAACAATCTACTTCCTTTGAAAGCTGTGAGAATATTGTATTCTTTAAACAGGTGAGCTTGTTCTTAAAGGGAGAAAACTTGACCTAATACACTGGGCTTCTTCCTATTTCTCAAACATGTCACACATGCTCCCATATCAGGGCCTTTGTGCTTGCAGCTCCTCTGGCTGGAATAGTCTTCTCTAGATATTCAGTGGCTTGCTCCCCTACTTGCTTCAGGTTTCTGTCCAAATGTCAACTCTCAGTGAGGCCTTCCTGACCATTCCATTGAAAAGTGAAAAGCTGCCTTAATACTCGAACCCAGCACTTCCTATTCCCCTTTCCAGCTTTTTCTCCAAAGCAAGTGAAGCTATCTAGCATAAACTATATTTTACTTATTTTGTTAACTTTCTCCTCCAACAGGAATGTAAGGTCCTTACATTCTAAAGGTAGGGATTTTTATATTCACCTCTGTATCCTCAGAACCTAGAAAAGTGCTTGGCACACAGTAGGCATGTGATACATTTTTATAGAATAAATATTATAACATAAAGAATCACAAAGTGAAAAGAGACTACTTAACATTCATAATGAAAGCTTTGTTTTTTAAAAGTGTGGAATCAATGCATTTTTATTAGAACTCAAATATCTACATTCAAAGACCTCAATCAAGAGAATTTTTCCTAAATGAGATCAACAAAGGAAAGAAGATGGCAACAATATTATTATTTGTTTTACCATCTGACACCTAACTCATGGATCCCCTGGCCACATATTTAACGCCGTTGCACTCACCAAGGCAACTCCCTCCCAACTTTGTTATGAGGGATGGAAAAGTACTATTACATATGATTGCAAATTATTAGCTGTAGTCATTTCATTATTCCTAGTAATAACACAAATAATGGTGGTAGAGAGTCATCTTGGCATTTCACTAAAACTCAAGGGCTCGTTTCTAGTAAAACTAAGTAAATACAACTATGTTTGTCTTTTATCACATCATGAAAAACTGTCTGAAAAGATTTTTAGCCAATGTTGACACTATATTTGGGACTGTCTGACTTAAAATATAGGAAAAACAATATGTGTTTTGCAATATGTGGCAAAAACATTTATTTTGGGGGACTATAAGTGCTGTCTCCAATAGGGAGTCATCTTCCAGAACAGCAAAAACTGAGGTGTATCCAGAGGCTCATGTGTGGCAAACAAAAGAGTATGTCACATAAGAACAAACAGCGGTTTAAATACATGCCCCAAACTGACAGTCACAAGAACAGGCATTCTTTCTGCTGGTGAGCACTGGGATCACACTGCTGCTCACCAGGGCACCTCTGGAGAGAAGGGCTCCAGGACGAACAGCAGTAGGAATTTAGTTATTTAACCAGGATTTGTGATTCTTCTCAAAAACAAAGAAAATGCCGACTCAATAAACATGTGTTTCTCTTCAGCCTGTTTTCTCCTCCCTAACCTTGTTAACGTTATTCCTTGCACGCATCTCTGCCAGACCTGATCCCCTGCCTTTAAATTCCTGACTCAATTTTTCACCTTTTAGTCTCTCTGCCTTCCTCTCACAATTCTGAAGAACAGAATGTGTTCTGGTGTCATGGTGTTTTACAAAGGTCACTAAGAAAGATTTTCCAGTTACGGGATTAGGTAAAGTGAAGATATCAGATGAATCCTTCATATCATTTAGGCAGAAGATCAGGAAAAATAACATCTGAAGAACAGATACTCATCTATTATCATCAAGTAGAAACCTCACCCCGTTGAGAGCAAAATCAATGTACTGGCCATGAGAACACATTGCCAGTCACTATCACTAGTTCTGTAACCTTGGGTGAGTTACTCTGGACCTTCTTTTTCTCAGAAAAATTCTAGTCTAAATAATCTCTAGAGGTTCTTTCCATGTCAAATAAATTGTATTCTAAGATACTAAGATTCTAAAATGAGAGCCAGAAAAACACTGTAGATAAAAATATGGACTCAGAATGTCTGGGTACAAATCCTAACTTCAACACTTACTAACTGAGGACATCTGGCAAATTACTTAAACTCCTACTACCTAATTTTCCTTACAATTGGGATAATAATAGTACCTAACTTATAGGGTTGTTGTGTGGATAAAATCAATGTATATAAACTCATAAAATAGGGTCCCACACATAATCTAACCACTTCTAACCACTCCTATTACTATAACAGGCCTACTTCATTTAATTGCACTTCACTTTAGTGCACTATGCAGATACTGATTGCACTGTTTACAAACTGAAGGTCTATGGCAACCCTGTGTCAAGCAAGACTATCGGTGCCAATTTTCCAACAGCACTTGCTCACCTTGTGTCTCTACATCACATTTTGGTAATTTTCACAATATTTCAAACTTTCTATTATTATACTTGTTATGATGATCTGTGATCACTGATCTTTGATGTTACTGTTGTAATTGAATTGGGGCATCATGAACCAAGCCCATATAAAACGGAGAACCTAATCGATAAAACGTTACGTGCATTTTGACTGCCCCATTGACCAGCTGTTCTCCCCCTGTCTTCTTCCCCTATTCCCTGAGACACAGTGTTGAAATTAGGACAATTTACAACTCTAAAATGGCTTTTATGTGTTTAAGTGAAAGGAAGAGTCACACATCTCTCACTTTAAATCAAAACCTAGAAATAACTAAGCTAGTGAGGAAGGCATGTTCAAAGCCTAGACAGGCCAAAAGCTAGGCCTCTTATGCCAAACAGCCAAATTGTGAACGCAAAGGAAACAGTCTTGAAGGAAATTAAACTACTATGAACACATGGATGATAAGAAAGCAAAACAGCTTTATTGCTGATCCGGAGACAGTTTTAGTGGTCTGGATAGAAGATCAAACCGGCCACAACATTCCCTTATGCCAAAGCCTAATCCAGAGCAAGCCCTAACTCTCTTCAATTCTATGAAGGCTGAAAGAGGTGAGAAAGCTGCAGAATAAAAGTTTGAAGCTAGCAGAGCTTGGTTCATGAGGTTTAAGGAAAGAAGCCATCTCTATAGCATCAAAGTGCAAGGTGAAGCAGCAAGTGCTGACGTAGAAGCTGCAGCAAGTTATCCAGAAGATCTAGCTAAGATAATTAATAAAAGCGGTAGATGACACAGCCTTATATTGGAAGAAGATGTCATCTAGGACTTTCACAGCTAGAGAGGAGAAGTCAATGCCTTGCTACAAGGCTTCAAAGGACGGGCTGACTCTCTGGTCAGGAGCTAATGCAGCTGGCAACTTGAAGTTTAAGCCAGCGTTTATTTACCATTCCAAAAATCCTAAGGCCCTTAAGAATTATGCTAAATCAACTGCCTGCTCTATAAATGAAGAACAAAGCCTGGATGACATCACATCTGTTTACAATATGGTTTACTGAATATTTTAAGCCCACTGTTGAGATCTACTGGTCAGAAAAAAAAATATTCCTTTCAAAATATGACTGCTCATTGACAATGCACCTGGTCACTCAAGAGTTCTGGTGAAGATGTACAGTGAGTTAATGTTTTTTATGCCTGCTAACATAATATCCATTCTGCAGCCCATGGATCAAAGTCTAATTTTGACTTTCAAGTCTCAGTACTTAAAAAATACCATCATAAGGCTGTGAGTGTTGGTGATTCCTCTGATGGAGCAAAGTAAATTGGCGATGTTCTGGAAAGGATTCACCATTCTAGATGCCATCAAGAATAACTGTGATTCATAGGAAGAGGTCAAAATGTCAACATTAACAGGAGTTTGGAAGAAGTTGATTCCAACTCTTAGGATGACTTTGGGAGGTTCAAGACTTCTGTGGAAGAAGTAACTAGCAAGACAGCTAGACTTAGAAGGGGAGCCAGAAAATGTAACTGAATTGCTGCAAACTCGTGATGAAATTAACAGATGAGAAGCTGCTTCTCAGGGATGAGCAAAGGAAAGTAGTTTTTTCAGATGGAATCTACTTCTGGTGAAGATGCTATGAATATTGGTGAAATGACAGAGGATTTAGAATATTCCATAAAGTTTGTTGATAAAGCAGTGGCAGAGTTTGAGAGAACTAACTCCAATTTTGAAAGAAGTTCTACTATGGGTAAAAATGCTGTCAATGAGCGCTGCATGCTACAGTGGAAACAAACTGTTAGTGAAAGGAAGAGTCAACTGACGTGGCAAAGATTAATTATCTTCATTGCTGTCATATTCTACAAAATTGCCCCAGCCACTCCAACCTTCAGCAACCACCACCCTGATCAGTTAGCAGCCATATCATCAAGGCAAGGCCTTCCATCAGCAAAAAGATTATGATTCTCTGAAGGCTCAGATGATGGCTAGCATTTTTTAGCAATATTTTTAATTAAGGTATATACATTGCTTTCTTTAGGCATAATGCCATTGCACACTTAACAGACTACAGTATAGTCTATACTATACAGTATAGTGTAGACCTAACTTTTATATGCACTGGGAAACCAAAAAATTCGTGTGACTCACTTTATGGTGATATTTGCTGTACTGCAGTGGTCTGGAACAGAACCTGCAATATCTCCGAGGTATGGCCGTAATTGCATGATAAGAATTTCATAAAATATATCAACCAAAGAGACAGTACCAAAACTCAGTATTTTATGATACCAAGACATTATGAGTCATAAACAGGAAGCAAAGCCCAAAGGTTTACCTTTTTCTTACGATTTCCACTTTCACGCTGAACTGCCTTCATTAGGTGCACCAGCCGATCTACAAAGGTCTGCTGTGCAGCCAGCAAAGAACGCATAACTCTGACAGACTTATCACCCTGAAGGGATTCAAAGGAAAGAAAAATTAATTCTATGTAGCATAATGATTAGGGTTTCTTCAATAGCATGGGTGACCTTTATTCTTTTAATAGCCACAAACTTCAACACAAAGTAGTATTGAAAAATATTAATTATCTTTATTCAGAGATAATGATAAACCTGTTATCTTAAACACTACCAACTCTTCCACAATTGAAAATTAACTGAATCTTCAGCGAATACTGGTCTATCAAAAATTGCACTTTTTTCCCCACACGCAACCATGTGACAAGATAGAATTCATTCACCCAAAATGTATTCACTCACCAGTTCAATAAATATCTGGAAGCCTATAATTTCTTCAAAAATGTGCTGGGCATACAGCAGAAACAATACTATCCTCAAGGAAATAAATACATACTTTAAAAAAAAAGTTCTCAAAGAGCAATATGATATGCTTGCTTAGTAAAACAGAAGCCATAAAAACTAAATGCTATAAAGTCTCATATAGTAATTCTCAGTTCATAAAATATTATAAAATAACATTTTCTCATTTAATCTCTCCAATTACATTGATAAAGGCAGCTTGGCAATTGTCATCCTTATTTCAGAGATGGAAATTTATGCTCAAAGAGACTGAAATTTCCTCACAGGATGACAGAGGTTATAAGTGACAGAACTGAGATTACGAGAGGACCAACTGCTTATCTGCTAGTCAGTTAGATATAGAGAATCTCTGGCCTCTGAGAACTGTACAAAAGTTTAGTCTCAAAGAGTTCAATAAGATGTGACTTAAGTTTTTAGGAAAATTTAAATGAAACATGAAACAGGAGAAGAAGATGCTCTGAAGTAAAATATTACATTTCTACAGCAAATCACAGTTAATGTCGTGATTTTCTTTTCTTTTCTTTTCCTTGCCCGTGCACCTTCTGCTGGCTGAACTGTGACACTGCCTTAACAATCACAAGAATACCAGGCGAAAAATGGCTTACATACCTCTAGAAACTATAAAAGCAAAAATATAAGTTATATAGAAAGTATCTGTAATATGATCATTACCAGATTTATATAAATAAACCTAGTCTTAAAAATAAAAATAGAAAACAGAGTGAAATAAAAAAGCAAAGCTTTGGGGTTTTTTTGTTCCAGGTATAGGTTTATTTTATTAAATCAGGGGTCAACAAACTTACTATAAAGGGCCAAGGATTAACTACTTTAGGTCTTGTTGACTATAGAGATTCCATACCAGATATTTATCTCCTACTGGAGTACAAAACTGACCACAAACAATATGAAAACAAATGAGCATGACTATGTCCCAATAAAATTTTACTTATGAACACTGAAATGTGAATTTCACATAATTTTCATGTGTCACAAAGTATTATTCCTCTTGTGATTTTTTCCAACTATTTAAAAATAAAAATCCTTAGCTCATAGGGCATACCAAAACAGGCAATAGGCCAGATATGTCCCATGCACCGTGTCTGCCAACCCCTACATTAAATGGTTACCTTCAACAATGCTTGGCTGAACCGTCTCATTACATTCAAGTACATCTCATGGGTCTTTGGATCTCTCTGCTGAGTATCTTGATCTTCACATTCCACTATCACATACCTTAAAAATGTTAAGTCATTCATGTAAATGTGAAATGAAACTCAGAATCATTTTGTAAACACTTATGCCTTTCCATTATAACAGATCAATTCACATTTGCAAAAATAATTAATGGGAGTAATGAAACACATTTTATCATCACTCTTTTTAAAGCTGAAAATTCAGGAACAACATATATAACCTTCTATAAAGGTAAATTAATAACAGAATGCCTTAATGTATACAATATCCTAGATTTTCTAAAAATTTTGGCATCAAAATGAGCATTTTCTCCTAATGCTTTATGAGGTACACAGAGCATTAACATCTTCAGAAATTATATAAGCTCACAAATCTACCAAGTAACTCATGAACAAAAATATTTTCAAAATATATGTATGGGCTTCCCTGGTGGCGCAGTGGTTGAGAGTCCGCCTGCCGATGCAGGGGACACGCGTTCGTGCCCCGGTTTGGGAAGATCCCACATGCCGCAGAGAGGCTGGGTCTGTGCGCCATGGCTGCTGAGCCTGCGCATCCGGAGCCTGTGCTCCGCAACGGGAGAGGCCACAGCAGTGAGAAGCCCGCGTACCACACACACACACACAAAAAATATATATATATATATGTAATACTTTTGGTATTACATAAGGCTCTCTTATTCTGGGAAAAAAACCAACAACACTGAAGCTTTTCTCATTAACATACCTCTGAAAGATAAATTAAAATCTTAATTTTTCCTTTCATATCCAATTTCCCCATTTCTCAAAATTCCATATATAATCTTCAATTTTTCCATCATAAAATTGTGGTTTTAAAGAGTTAAAAAATTTTAAATATAAATATAGTCTTAAACCTAAACTGCTTATATAATTCATATAATCATATAAATAATGACCTGGATTAGATTTTAGAGTTTGTCTAATCCAGTGTTTCCAACTGTTCTGATTGGAACAAGCCATACCAACAAATACATTTTAGATCACAACTCGTTACACACAGCCTAAGTGTGCACACAGATGCATAAAACTGAAAAAAATTTCACAAAGCAATATTCTATGAACAATATGTTAATATTTGTTACTCTGTTCTATTTCACTTTTCTTTAAATAACAAATGCTAGACTGTGAGTCTTAACATTGATTTCAGTGGATAATGATGTGCAGTTTCAAACTTGCTTATTTTATCAATAGCGAAACTTAGAGGTGGCTGTATCTTGTCCACGGTGGCACAATTAGTTGACTGAAGAGCTGAAATCAGAACCCTGGACTCTGGGGTCCTTGGCTAGAATTCTTTCTACTAAGCTTACTCTCACAGTTTGACCTTTAAAAACCACATGAAACTTTTCAACTTCCTGAACTGATAGTATTTAACAAATCTCAAATCACAGGGCTTACTATTTTCCTTTATACTATTTCTGCAAAGAAAATAGTTAACCATCTAGAAGGTAAACTTCATGAGAACAGAGAGCTTACCTGTCCATCTTGATACCCTCAGCACTTCCATGCCTGGTTCATAATACTCAATATATTATTGTTGAATGAATGACCCCAATCTCATGGATTTAACAAGTATCTCAATGTTGATAATTCTCAAATATGAATATATATCCCTTCTCCCACATCTAAGGCCTAACTTTGCATGTCATTAGGTGATCTGCTTTTATATTCAACTACCCTAATTTTCAAGCAGCAGGTCCCCTTTTCAAGACCCTGCTTGTCATTTTTAACTGAAGATGTGTAAAACTGAAGTTCTCACACTGAAGGAGTTATTTTTCTATCTCAGTTGAAGGCATTATCAATATTTCAGGCATTTGGGCTACAGTTTGAATCACGTGAGGTTGTAACCAAACCAGAGAACACAGGCTCTACCTAAAACTATAAGTGGCACTTTGTGTTTAATTTGTGGTCTGTGCATCTAGAGCCAAACCTAGGTCACAGTCCCTCACTTCAAACACCTATATTCAGTTAGTCACTAGGCCCTGTTGATTTTTTCCGTAGTTGTGCTGTACTACTAGCAAGCCCTGTCTGGAATCAACCAGCAGATACCTCTTACCTAGCTTCTCTAACTCTAAAAACAAACCCCTTGTTGATCAATACGATCATCCAAATTTTTCTTCTTTAAACTACCTTCATCATGTCCCACCTATATTAACAAAAACATCAATGGTTCCCACTTTTCTACTATTTTAAAACAGTTTCTGTGGCCATAAGCTTCTGGTTCAAACTTCCACCATCTCCAATTCATGCATTCACACTCCAATCAGCTCGACTCCCCACCACCCCCACTCTGTGCTTTTGCTCATGTTGCGGTACTGTCCAGAAACACCTTCCCACCTCCCCCTTTCCTTATTCTACCCACCCTTCAAATACAGGTGACACTCCGTCTCTTCCAGGAAGTCTTTGCAAACCCTAACAACTTCTTTCTCCTCTGCCTTCCTAAAACAGGCACAGCCTCTCATACAACTTGTGCTGATAATGTTACCTTGGTCGTCACTGTTTCACACATTTACTCCTAGCTCCTTTCAGAGGTTATAAAGAAACCGATGCCAGATTCCGTATCTTAAAAATCTTTAGTAGCCCTTGACATACACAATATAGTCTTACACAAAGAAATGTTTTAAAGGTTGATAAAAGTTAAGAGCCTTCTCCCACTGACTTCCCAGGTGATCTGGAAGTCCTCAGAGTTGTATAACCTAACAGTAGAATTTTCTGTAAAGTGGTATGAGGAACTAAACCCTGACACTATATCTACCTTATGTTCCCAATGAGAGTTCTAAACCAAAAATTCAAGAAAGCACTTTTCAATCTTGAAACTGTCAATACAGATTCAAACCCAGTCCATACTCTCTAACCCTTTAAAGTCCTTGACTATTCCCATCACCTTAGTATATTCATTGTGTTTTCCTGTGTTTACATGGCAGCTCCTTTCTAAAGGAGCAATACAGATGACCACAATATACAGGCTCCACTGCTTTGTTCAGGTCCCCTTGACTGCCAAGTAAACACAATGGCTGCAGCTACGTGATAAAGGTCACATATCAAACACCTCTCAAAATCATTCAAGCCAAAGTTCTTATGCAAAGGAAAAGTTCATCTAAAATAAAAATGAGTGTCATCTCCAAAATGAGGGACAAATTTAGATCAAGACTAGAAGACCTAGATTTGAGTCACTTCTGAATTCTCTGTTCACAGCAGTAAGGAGACTCTACAAGGCACTCTCAGGTGCTTCCTTGAAATCTGTCATCTTCAAGTAGAAATGCAGACAAAATTGCGTGGGTACCCATTGTATGATGACATCAGTGGGCTACCTGTTTCCTGGCAATTTCATTTTGTGAGGTAAATAACCTTTATTACCTTGAAAGGTCTTAAAAGTTATAGAAAAACATGTCAAGGCAGCCAAAGTTTACTTTCAATTTCAACATACTGGAATAGCTATAAAAATAAAAAAACTGCAACAATTTATAGATCCTGATGCCCAACACTTTACAGACTGGAGACTATAACTCCCCTCTGAGGTTTAAAATGTTGACACTATTCATTTTAAAAGGATTGTCTGTACTACTGTAGGCCTCTAAGGATTCAACTATAGCAGGAATCCTGTTTAAATCAATGGAAAGGGAACAAATGAACAAGGAAATTCAAAATGTTCAAAAGGAAATAGCACAATCAATTAAAATTTATATTTTAATACATTTGTTATAATAGAGTAAGCTTAGACTGAGAGGCATATAAATTGTTACATGTGATTAATATTTTTATACTATTCTGTCCAGGTTCAAAGGAATAGAATGATTATTTTAAGTCAATTATTTGAAATTATTTCCCATATTTTCACCCTACAATCACAAAAGTGGTGTGTACTAAAGTCAGAAGTCCACATCAATAGTTTTTTCTTCCCCATGAGTGTTTCTGAATATGTAATATGCAGACTATAAATATGGGAAAAACAATTACTCCTCAGAGAATGAATAGACATAGCACATGCTATTGCATCAGTGAATCAGAGACACAGTGGGAAAACACAAATCAAATCTAAGTTTGATGGAATGCTTATAAGACTGGGAGCTAGGGCTGTACTTTGTTTATTATCTATGGAGAAAACAAAGTGCTCTTTCTGAACAGAAACTGTTGCCTCATTGGAAACTGCTCATCTAATAGGTTTCCTACTGTTCAGCTGCTGAATGGTTTGAAAACTCTTCCTACTTGAAATAAGATATCAAAGATCCTATCGCAACTAATTTCAAATATTACAATGAAATCTGGTCTATACTCAAATCCAAAGAATACATAATTTTAAACACCACGTAATCAGTATACATACATACAGCTCTTATAATAGTGACTACTCTATTTTATTTTATTTTATTTATTTATTTATTTATTTTTTTTTAGTTGTGTGCGGGCCTCTCACTGTTGTGGCCTCTCCTGTTGTGGAGCACAAGCTCCAGACGCACAGGCTCAGTGGCCATGGCTCACGGGCCCAGCCGCTCCGCGGCATGTGGAATCCTCCCGGACCGGGGCACGAACCCACGTCCCCTGCAGTGGCAGGCGGACTCTCAACCACTGCGCCACCAGGGAAGCCCATAGTGACTACTCTAGACTATAAATTCTGAGCCAGAGTAAACTTTCCATGAATATCATAAGGAAATAAAAATATCTATAAAGGAATTCTTAGTAAATGATTTTTAAAATATATAAAACCTTAATTTTAAATACCTAAGAAGCTTAAAAGTACTTACTCAAACCTTGGCACCGTGCCCCACATTTTTTTAAAATTTCCATTGAATTATTTACTCAGATTTTTATGAGGAAATATTTTTCCATAACACCAGTGAATAGACATACACTTAAGAATTCAGATTAGAATATGGAGAACATTAGGAAGCAAGAGGTTACATTAAAAGGAAATAGTACCTATCTGGTAATACAATGATTTCTAAGTAAAATTTTCAAAGTAAAAATGGTGATTAACAACTAGCCAAAACATTTTGTGGATGTATTTTCAAGGACATACTGAAAGTTACGGTGAGGGAAACGTGGCTTATGAATATTATATTAAATTCTAAAGTAAAAGCAAGGAACTATTTTTCCTCCCACTACTAAGGCCAACAGGAAAAATAAAATGACAGGTCCCAAAGGGGGGGAAAAATTAGTGATTTAGTTAAGATTGTTGAAAGCGGTTTTTCTTCAATGAGAAGAGAACCGAGAAGGCTGAAACTAAAGAAATATTTGTTATGTAAATAATGAACACCCACGTTTATTAAAGAGCCTTTGATTTATTTATCTATTTATTGGCTACAAGGGCAGTATCCAGATAAGATTATGTTTGGAGAGTGGGAAAATGAAGTTAATGATTTGACCTACAGGACAGTTCTCCAATTCAGTCTAAAACACAGAAAGCAAAACACCTCACTATTCTTCAAAAACAATTACCTTTCAGAATGAACAGCTATTAATTTGTACTGTTTAAGTTAACCGCAGTAAACTGAGCAGTAAGATTAGATCAGAGATCATTTCTACAGTTAAAAAAAGTATCAAGTTTGTCAGGAAGTTTAAAAAAATGTTCTCTCAAATGTACTGAAAGCTTCAGGTAGAGCTTACCCAACTGGCTCTGCCCTTTGTTTCCGCTATAAAACTAGATAAGGCTCTTTTGTCTAGTGTTTAATCCTAGTGCTTTCTTTGATTGAACCAAAATATTTCTCATTGTGGCTTAAGCTACTTGTTCTTTACACTTTAGAATTCTATGACAGATAAAGGGAGCCATGCTTCACATTAATTGTGTCTCAATAAATCAGTTAGCTTTTCTTTGCCTCAGTTCCTCTCTTTCTTTCACGTAACTCACTCAGGAAACCTGCTCTCATGTAAAATAGATACTTACACTTGCCCTATTTAACTTCACAGAACAAACGAGAAAAGGTCACTGAAAATACTCTGTAAATGGCAAAATGTGAGATAAATGGTCTAATCCTAGTTCAGGTCTTACCAAGTTCAGCTACATCATGCCTCTGCCTCAGTTTCCTCATGTATAAGTAACTTCAAATTCTAATTTTCTGTCCTTGCATGATTCCAGTGTTTTAGTAAATAATGTGAAAATACATACTCCTGAAGGACAGTGAAGTATCATACTTACACTACTTAAATAGCATAAAAGGCAAGCAGACATCAAACTGAAAAAAACGATTATCTTACCCAGTTTTATCTTAGATCCTGGAAAGTTAGTGAAAGGAAGAGAAACTGTGGTGCTAATAAGCATTTCCATTAGCACAGCTGTAAATAAATACAGCTAGATATAAATACTGCATAGGCTTTTGACGATTGCTCGTACTTTATTTTAAACTGCCTTTTTGTTTACAGTATGGGAAAAAAACAGTCTTGAACAGTGATGAGAAAATAACAAAAAATTATTTCACATACCAGTATAAATAATTAGCCAGTGTTGAGTTTTTGCAGGCTCTTGATATCAAGAAGGTACACAGATCTTGCTGAAAGAATTAAAAGAAATGTATACATATTATATTACCATCTGCTATTAACAAGGGGGATATAAGAGAGTCTACATTTGCCTATCGGTTTTCATCTACATATCTATGTCACAGATCAGATTTTCATGCATCCATCTATCCTTCCATCCCACCATCCGGTATTTATTCTAAACCAGGTGATATGTGAGAGGCTAAGGACGCCATGGTTTGCAGAGTTCCTTGTCCTCCTGGAAGCTTAACATTTGGTGGAGGAGAGAAGCATTAAAGGAAGTCACAGAAATAGTTTAGATTGGGAGGTCAGAAGGCAGCAATGAGGATGTAATATTTAGGCAAGACCAAAATGACAATATGTACAAAGGCCCTGAACATAACTGTTCAAGGAACTTTTAAAAGGCTCAATGTAGCTGAGATATAGTGAACAGTAAAGTAAAGGAGGCTGAAAAGGTAGGTAAAAGCCAAATTGTGAAGACCTTTAAGGTCACACGACTGAGTATGGATTTTATTTATTTTATTTTATTTTTTTCGCTGCATTGGGTCTTAGTTGCGGCACGTGGGATCTTCGCTGAGGCATGCAGGATCTTTTGTTGTGGTGCAGGGGCTCTTCACTGCAGCGTGCGGGCTTCTCTCTAGTTGCGGCATGCGGGTTTTCTCTTCTCTAGTTGTGGCACGCAGGCTCCAGGTTGTATGGGCTCTGTAGTTGTGGTGAGTGGGTTCCAGAGCGCATGGGCTCTGTAGTTTGCATCACACAGGCTCTCTAGTTGAGGTGCATGAGCTCAGTAGTTGTGGCGCCCAGGCTTAGTTGCCCCGCGGCATGTGGGATCTTAGTTCCCTGACCAGGGATGGAACCCGCATCCCCTGCACTGGAAGGTGGATTCTTTACCACTGGACCACCAGGGAAGTCCCTTTCTTTAAAAAAAAAAATAAGACACATTTTAACAGAAAAACAAATGATTGCTATTTTATACACTGCATTTTCTTCAGAAAATCTAGAGCAAAGGATTGCTCATATTTCTATAATAGTTCAACACTGCAGACTGAAAACAGAACTATTGAGAAAACAGCTGAACTTGCACATGAAGTCTACTTCCCCTTATTGCAGAATTCAAGGTTTCTCAGATGACAACACAGAGTCAAACACAGTGGATAAAACTGCAGATTGCCTGTGCTTGTTCCAGGCTGCTGCACTGGTAAACCCACAGGATGTATTCTTCATTGCTGGCAACTGTGGTCTTCAGAGCCAATAAGCTTTTTCCTGCCCCCAGACCATCATCCTAACAGACCATCCAGATGATAAAATATAGTGTGCCTATGCAAAACATCATACTGATCTGATGTGGATACTTTTATAGCATACTTAGAAACAACCATATTAAATTCTTCCTCCAGAGGAACAAAAGACAACTTTCCATCTTGCTGGGTGACATCTATATAATTTATCAGGTCTAGTCGCCCTTCAAGACTTTTCCCCTCAGAGAGTTTCAGTTTCTCAATGGCACCAACATACTTTATTTGAAATTCTGCACAGGTATCTGAATGACTGTTGCTTTGTACTGAGCTCTGGGTGTAATCAAAATCAAGGCTTGCCACAGTACTGGATCAAGAAAGCCCTCCAAAGTTGGAATCTACAGACTTGCTCTTAGTACTGATTTCACTATTCTGGGAGCTGCTACTGCTCTGTCGCTTTTTGTCTTTCCAGATTTTTGTCTTTCCAGAACATCTTCCACCATAGCTTGATCCAGAGGCGCCCCCTACAGAATCGAACACTATTTTATCATCTTCAAAGGTTTCACAGACAGCAGTCTGCACAGATAGCTTCCTTTCATTCCGACATGGTCAATTCTTGTCAGAAAAACAAGGTACCTCACCCCCACCTGCGATCAGGGTCAGACACCCATCGCCAGGGCAGCCAGAGCCGCGGCAGCCACCCCCATTCTGGATTTTATTTTCAAATCAATCGCTACTCAACAAAAGATCTAAAGCAGGAGAATGAGATGATCTGATTTACATTTTCTGAAAATGACTCTATTTGCTCTGAATAGTACAGACCTGAGATCAGTCAGGATGCTATTACAGTAGTCTAGAAAAGTAAACGGTGAGAGTGGAGATAGAGTGAAGTAACAGATTATTTAAATATTTTGGAAATACAATTAATAGAACTTGCTGATGCAGAGGAAGTAGGAAGGAAAAAAAGAATTGACAGTAACTCCCAAATTTATGGATTTAGCAAACGGGTTGATTTGTTACATCACAGATGGAAATTCCAAGTGAGAAACACGCAAGGGTGTGTGGGGGAGAGAGATGTATTTTGAAATATCAAGTTTGAAATGCCTGTCAGATATACAATAGAGATCATATTTGGATATATGAATCTAAAACTCAGATGAGAGAAATGTGCTAGAAATATAAATTTGAGTTTATCACTACAGCCTAGAGCAAGAGGATAAATTGAGAAAAGAAGAGGACCCTGAGGAACAATAAAGTGTCAAGCAGCAGAGAAAGTGCTGACAAAGGAAACCAAGAAGGAACAGACAGAGAGGTGAAGGAGAAAACAAGGGATGTATGGTATCATCCAAACCATGAAAAAAGTTAGTTTTTCGGGCTTCCATGGTGGCGCAGTGGTTGAGAGTCCACCTGCCGATGCAGGGGACATGGGTTCGTGCCCCGATCCAGGAAGATCCCACATGCCGCGGAGCGGCTGGGCCCGTGAGCCATGGCCACTGAGCCTGCGCGTCCAGAGCCTGTGCTCCGCGACGGGAGAGGCCACAACAGTGAGAGGCCCATGTACCGCAAAACAAAAACAAAAACAAAAAAAAACGTGTGAATGAACTGATTACTGAATCAATATATCAGTCCCTTAGTTTTGAAAGGGCAAAATAATTAAACTGGAGGTGAATCGTTCTTCAAAGGGCTCCCCTAAGGATTCTATGATCCTGTAATTTAAAATTCCTTTTTTCAGTATTTTCTAATACATCAAGAGGTAGGCAGACAAGCAAACTCTGGTTAACAGTTAATACTGAAAACAAACGTCACTCAGTTATCAACATTAACTCCTAAAATTTTACTAAAAGCAATAATATATACATTTAAAAAAACAATCAAACTTCTTTCTAATATCAAGCATGTATTATTTATTTTCAACATCAGGGGTGTGAAAGATTCTTCTCAAATTAGAAGTCTTAGGGAGAAAAATCAACAATACATACTAGATCAACTTCTGCAAATGCACTCCCAAATATAATTTTCAGAGTAGCACTAGCCAAAAAGACCTGTTGTACCTCAAAAATTACCCTGCTTAGCTAAAAGAACTTAATTTTTCTGTATAAGCTAAAAACAGCAGCTTAGTGTATTTCCCCTAGTATCAAAGTCATACATTTCTACAATGTAATCACAAACACCAACAATTACAGTAATGTTCATAAATGTGTTAACAATAAATATTCTGAGTTTCCTTAAAAAAATATTTAAGCCCAGTTTATTTTCACACTGCATTTGAATCCATTTATATGTCCAAAGCACCAATAAAATGCCTTGAACTGAAGATGGCACTTTTTGCTGGGAGGAAAAGTTATAAGCATGCATCATAAACCAGGCTATTTAATAAAGTTGTAATGTTTAGTTTATTAATCAAAATCACTATTTTCAAGACCAACATTAAATGTTTATCTTGTAGGATCTCTCCTATAGGAAACCTGAAAAGCTTTGTACTCACTTCCAGATTTTCACCATCTGAACTTTCTTTTGTTTTAGATGCAGGAGGAGGGGAAGACACTGGAGGAAGAGGGCTGGTTATAATTTGGGAGCTGAAAAAATAATAGGAGATATCACTGATATGTAAAATATTCTTTCTGTAAGAGAAGATACACATTTTTAGCATAGTTCACCTCAACTGTGTCTGGTTAAAGCACTACTTCCTAAAGTGTGTTCTGTGCAGCACTAGAGTAATATTATGTTCTGGAAAAAGAGGCTGCATAGTCAAAGAATATGGGTAATAGCCTCTTTGAGATGTATGTGCAAGTTTGCATGTATTAAAGTTTCTGATAAATACTATAGTTTTTTTTAAAAAGTACATTTTACTTTAAGCCAGTATCTTCCAAACATATTTGACCACAAAACAACCCCTACCTTTTTTAACCTTTTTAGAAAACATACATATTAGTGACCAGCAGACCATAATTTGGGAAATACTGGGTTATAGTTTACAACCTATCATGAAATTTTAAATAGACTTCCAATAAAATGTTCTAGGGGGCATAAGTAACATGAAGTTAAATAAGCATCACTAGAGACTGAAGGCCTCCAATGTACAGTGGAAGAAAATGTAAGGGGTCTCTTCTCATAAAAACAGAAGAACACAAAGCAGCCTACGTAAGAAAAAATGTTTTTTTCCTGTTTCTCAGTTCTCCTGCAAATGAAAAACAGAAGATAAAAACAGCATTATCATTAAGAAAAATTCAGAAATATAACCTTGAACTCATGTGATAATCGAAATAATTGTACTAAGTCATTGACAAATCTCATGACCTTCACAAAACAACTTTGTATCCCTTAGCCTCAGATTTCTTACCCAAATGTTCCTATTTATCTCAAATTTTAAGATTTTATGAAAAGCAAAATGGCAAAGTAGAAAGAACAAGGGCTATGGAGTCAACTCTACCTAATTTGCAAAATAAAAAACTTTGGGCAATTTACTTAACTTCTCCTTAAGTCCTTCATATCTATATTAGGGATATGAATACCTACCTCAGAGGATTACTAATAACAGGTTTAATATATGTGGACCATCTCTTGGTGCCTGCTACAGAGGTGGGAGTTCTTAATTGTTATTACTGTTAATAGCTGACTTTCAATTCAACTAACAGGTTGTTTTAACTACTGAAGAGGTGAAAAACAGTCAATAAAAAATACAACTTTACAATAAAATATTTGAGTCCACTAACTTGCCACGTCTTTCATTTTTTTTTTGCAAGAATAGCAATAATATCTGACACCAAGCACCATGTGTCAGACACTTTTCTAAATGCTTTATGTATTAACTCATTTAATCTTTCAACAATCCTTAAAGGTTACTATTGCTATATCCCCATTTTTAAGATGAGAAACTGGGGCTACACAGAGAATATTTAATTTACACAAGTTTACACAGCTAGTAAGTGGCAGAGTAAAGATTTTAACTAAGAATTCTGACTCTATAGCTTGCAAAACACTGCCCTATAATATAGTGGTTTGTGTTCTGTGAGTGCACATGCCATATTCACTGGTAAAACTTCCAACTTAGGGTTCGGTACATTTGGGGAAAAAGAAAAGAAGACAATTTGAAAAGGTGGAAAACTATCAGATTTGAAAATAATTCCTCCCTGGATATCCGTACCTATCTATTTCTGCAGAATTTATTCCAGAATTCGACACACTCTCTGACACTGAACCCTGACTATCCTTCTTGGTGGGTTCTAATCCATTCTTTATGTCATCAAAATTTTCATATTTGAGAGCTTGGACCAGCTGTAACAGGTACATCAACAAATCCTGGAAAACAAACAAACAAAAAATAAGCTAATATTAGAAAAAATGCAATATGATTATAGACAAGTTACGTCTAATTATTCCTAAATATCAAGCTAACAATTTACTTTTATCTACCATTTATCAGCTGTGTTACTTTGGGCAGATCACTAGGCTTCTTAACCTCTTGGTGCCTCACTGGGTCCTCACCTTTAAAATGGCCATAATCATATAAACCTTAGAGATTGAGTTGTGAGGATTAAATCAATTAATAGAAAAAAGTCACATAATAGTGCCTGGTACAGAGTAAGTGACAAATAAATGTCTTGTTTAAAATGGTATCCCACTGACATGTACACACTGCAATATTTAAAATAGATAACCAACAAGAACCCACTGTATAGCTCAGGGAACTCTGCTCAATATTTTGTAATAACCTAAATGGGAAAAGAACTTGAAAAAGAAAAGATACATGTATATGTATAACTGAATCACTTTGCTGTACACCTGAAACTAACACAACATTGTTAATCAAATATGCTCCAATGTAAAATAAAAAATTAAAAAAAATAGTATCTCAAAATCAAGGCGAAAATGAAAACAAAGAAAAAAGATTGAGATGGTTCATATAAAACTGAGAAATTAACAAAGCTTCCTTTTTTCAGCAACAGATCAGATAACGGCATTTTAGGTCTAAGATTACATAAGAAACTCCAAATTTTCAAGTTTTCCAAGTTTCTGTTTCATAATCTTTTCTGGTTGGGATTTTTTTAAATATTACTTTTTTTTTTTTTTTAAAGAGAATTTGGAGTTTAAAGAGTTCAGAGTTTAGAGAATTTGGGTTGCTTCTTAAATGGAAAATACAATGAAACAGGCATTTTAACACTCTTGTTTAAAGGAAATGTTTACTTTCCTGCTAACTACCAATAATGGCTTGAAGAAAACAAATTTCTAAACCTAAATTTCTCATACTTCTACTGACAATCGAGATAATTTGGACTAAAAAAGTATCAACAAAGTAGTTTTTACCTTTCTGAGTTTTCCCTTAACGTAAAAAGACTCTAGGTTTAATCTTCAGAATGGAAATATTTCCTATCTTACTCTATAAATGTAGTTCTTAGCCCTTCCCAATGACTACTAAGAAAACTCCAAAAATTTTGCTTTTAAAAATAATTATAGGGTTCCCTGGTGGTGCAGTGGTTAAGAATCTGCCTGCCAATGCAGGGGACACAGGTTCGAGCCCTGGTCTGGGAAGATCCCACATGCTGTGGAGCAACTAAGCCCGTGCACCACAAATACTGAGCCTGAGCTCTAGAGCCCGTGAGCCACAACAACCGAGCCCACGTGCCATAACTACTGAAGCCTGCTGTGCCTAGAGCCCGTGCTGCCTGCACACTGCAACGAAGAGTAGCCCCTGCTCACCACAACTAAAGAAAGCCCGGGCGCAACGAAGACCCAACATAGCCAAAAATAAATACATTAACAAATTTAAAAAAACAAAACAAAAAATAATTACAAATTGAAGAAACTCACAAAATGCAAAAAAAAAATTTAAAGCATCTACTGTCTTCCAGTTCCAATTGCCACTCAGGCACTCAAAACTCATAATTAGATAATTTGAGACTTTGTGACTATCAGTTCAATTTTAGTCACCTTTCCTTAAGCCCAGAAACCAGGTTAAATCCCTTGTAAATATTTCATGGACCACTCTTTCCTTTCATGTCTATAACAATTATGGCATTTGTAATTACTTGTTTATTTACTCTTCGTCATTTCTACTATTTTACAAATTCCATGAGGACAGACTACTTCCCAAAAACATATTTTCCCTTACTTAAACCAAAATATATTATTTTCATAATTTTTTCTTATATTGACAGTCGTTTCTTTTAATTACGAAAAGCAATATACATGATTTTACCATTAAATACCATTTTTTCTCAAAAAGCTAAATGAAACGTTAACTGGCTTATTAATTCTTACTCAAATATATCAGTATCAGTGGCCAGGGAAATCAAATGACTACCAAAGCATCTCTATAGTGTTCTGTTTCTAAAAACAATTTTTAATTGGATCAATAAATGTTTGATTTTCTATTATTTTATTTGAGATTTATGGTATCTAACAGCTAGGTATGCTTATATGCTTATTTTAAGAAACAAAATTACATAACAGAAGATAGATTAATCAAGAATCCTTCTTAGGAGGTATAAGTAATTCAGTTTCACTGCTAGCCTTGCATGCTTTGGAAATGTTGCTGAATGTATCACCTAGGGTGTTTTCCCAAGTATAGAAAAGACTTACTGCATGAAATCAAAAATGCTACATTGTTATTAAATTCCCCAGGAAGGAGAAGTTTGGAAGAAAACTCCTCTTTTTAAGTCATTCATCACAATCTGATTATGTTAGTCATCTGGTATTCTGTATTCAAACTACACTTTCCTTCATTTGTATGAAAATGAATTAACTTCAGTAGTAAGTACAAAGTCTGTTTGCTCATTAAACAGGCACATCTTGGAAAATATAAAATTCCTCCAAGCATGAAGGACATAAGCATACAAGTAAAACAAAACAAACAAACAAAAAATCATATTTCTATCTCAGGCAATTCAGTAAAAATTTCCCAAGAGCTATGAAATACTATCTAGATAGCAATCACCATTCTTCTCAAGAACAAGTTAATTCTAATGCTTCAGAATATAAATGCAACGTTCCCTGTCAAAATCACTCCCATTTCTTATTGAATTAAGCGTAACTCTTCATATAGACATTTACAGTTAGACAGTTACAGTTAGATACATGGGTTCCGACCTGCTTCCCAGACAGCTACATATATCCCACACATGTGTTAAAGCGAAATATTTTCTATTGTTCCTGTACTTTTCAATCTCTTTGCCTTTGGCTCATATTGCTCATGTAAACTCATGTCCAACTCTGAAAATTCTCGTCCTTCATTGTCTATCTCAAATGCCACTTCTTCCTCAAATTCTAATGGGGAATCTCTCTTCTTTTGAGCCACACAATAGTAATAAATATGGCTTTTAAAAATTCTGAAACAGAACATTAAACAAATCAAATAGAAATTAAAAGACTGATTAATATTTATTTTACAAATGTATGGTGAGTTTAACATTAGGAATTCAGCATCTATTTCATGCACAGTATATATTAAATATCAATGTTTTTCAGATAGCATGATGCTATACCTACAAATTACAGGGACCCAACTAACACTGAATAGAACTATAAAGAAACATCACTAAAGAAACTAGATAAAACATAAATATTAAAATAAAAAGTTTTACATTTAACCAACAAACAGAAATAAGAGATAAAAGGGGTGAGATAGTTCATAATAGTAACAATTGTCAGAGAATAAATATAATTTTTTAAAATGTGAAAAAATTTTTATAAAATTGTGACTTAAATCATCATGTATCTCCAGGAGGGAAGATTTAATAACATAAAGATGTTAATCTTCCCTAATATAATATATAAATTTAATGTAATTCCACTTAAGATTCTGGTGGAGTTTTAAGAAAATGACAAAATTGTTCTAAATTTAGAATAAATATACAAAAATTATAAAGAAAATTGTTTAAGAAAAAAAGAAAGAGGGGTTTTATCCAATCATATGTTTAAAGTTATTATGAAGCAACTGCAATTTTTTAAAAGTATGATACAAGCACAAAAACAGAAGGTTCATAAAGGATTATCAGAAAAAAGCATATGTAAAAGGCATATATATATTGTGACAATAATTCCAATGCAAGCTACTTATTCAAGAATATGGAAAAACATATATTCAAAAGTCTATTCACTAAAATAGTTACAGCAAAAGATTAGAAATAAAACAACTGCCTACCAGAAGAAGCTGACTGGTTAAATAAATTATAAAATAAATTTGCAGTAAAATATCATGCTGCTGTTTGAAAGGAATAAGGTACATCTACAGGTATCCATAAAGTCTAAAAACACAGTGCTTTCCTACAGATTAAATGTGCCTTTGACATCATTTGCCTTGATATTCATTTGCCTATGTTTCCAGACTTTATGGACACCAAATATATGTGTTGAAGATGAGAAAATGTCCAAGACTATACTGTTTAATTAATAAGGCAAGTTTCTAATAATATGTATAGGATATTCCTATTTTTCTTAATTTTTAAAGAGGTGTAAATATATACCGTACATGCATACATATGCTTGTACTTTGCATAGAGAATATATGAAAATATATGAGTGGCTACCTTTCTAGGGATAAAAAACGGTTGGAGAAGTGGAGTTGTTAAAGGAATATTACTTTCTATGTTACTATTTCGTTTACAATTTAAAAGCAAAGCAAATCAGAAAAAAAAAGATGATAATATCATATAGTAAAGGAACACACCAAATGCTGTGGGATCAGGAAAGAAACAAAGAAAAATGCCATCTACTTCTTGGAATGGTTAAGAGAGGTTTCTCAGAGATGTTGAGGTCTGTGCTACAGCTTGAAGGACGAACAGCAGGAAGACTCCACTAGGACGATGAAGTAGCACATATAAAGGCCTGGCAGGACTGGCTACTGGAGGGATTACAGCATATTGAAAAAATCAGACTGTCCAAATATAAAACACAGTATTTTTCATTCAAGATTTTTGGTCATCCAAGATGTGGATATTTAGACAAAGTGACCTTTGACGTATCTTTGATGCTATGATTATATGATTATATTATATATTATTATGGGTTGGCCAAAAGGTTCACTCGTTTTTTTTCCGTAAGATGGCTCTAGTAGCACTTAGTTGTCTTTAACTTCATTCAAAACAATTTTGTTAGATCGTATTGTGACAGCTGTCATATCAAGTGTGCATTTTTAAAAAAACATCAAAATTGGTGAATTTTTGTGTAGCCATTTTAATATTGAGGATGGAAGAAAAAAGCAACATTTTCGTCATATTATGCTTTATTATTTCAAGAAAGGTAAAAACGCAACTGAAATGCAAAAAAGGATTTGTGCAGTGAATGGAGAAGGTGCTATGATGGATCAAACGTGTCAAAAGTGGTTTGCGAAGTTTCATGCTGGAGATTTCTCATTGGACAATGCTCCATGGTCAGATAGACTAGTTGAATTTGACGGCAATCAAATCGAGACGTTAACTGAGAACAATCAACATAATACCATGAAGGAGATAGCTGACATACTCAAAATATCCAAATCAAGTGTTGAAAATCATTTGCACCAGCTTGGTTAACTTAATCACTTTGTTGCTTGGGTTCCACATAAGTTAAGCAAAAAAAACCTTCTTGACTGTATTTCCACATGCAATTCTCTACTTAAACGTAACAAAAACGTTCTGTTTTTAAAACAAATTGTGACGGGCGATGAGAAGTGGATACTGTACAATAATGTGGAATGGAAGAGATCGTGGGGCAAGTGAAATGAACCACCACCAACCACACCAAAGGCTGACTGATCTTCATCCAAAGAGGTGATGTTGTGTATATGGTGGGATTGGAAGGGAGTCCTCTATGATGAGCTCCTTCCGGAAAACCAAACGATCAATTCCAACAAGTACTGCTCCTAATTAGACCAACTGAAAGCAGCACTCAACAAAAAGCGTCTGGAATTAGTCAACAGAAAATGCATAATCTTCCATCAGGATAACGCAAGACCGCATGTTTCTTTGATAACCAGTCAAAAACTGTTATAGCTGGGAAGTTCTGATTTATCTGCTGTATTCACCAGACGTTGCATCTTTGGATTTCCATTTATTTCGTTCTTTATAAAATTCTCTTAATGGAAAAAATTTCAATTCCCTGGAAGACTGTAAAAGACATCTAGAACAGTTTTTTGCTCAAAAAGATAAAAAGTTTTGGGAAGATGGAATTATAAAGTTGCCTGAAAAATGCCAGATGGTAGTGGAACAAAATGGTGAATACGCTGTTCAATAAAGTTCTTGGTGAAAATGAAAAATGTGTCTTTTACTTAAAAACCAAAGGAACTTCTTGACCAACCCAATATATGGTTATATTATCCTCTGAAATACCAAAAATCATTTGAAGTTTATAAAACTATAAATATTATACTATTCCACAGACAAAGCAAAAGCAAGGAGAAATTTTAAACCTATTAGAAATGAAAGGTACAACATGAATGATTTTAGTATGAAATTGACATAATATAAATTTACAATCCTTCAGCATAACTGTATGAGTACAATTTTCAAAATTCTGCCCCATATAATTTTTCCTTCATAACTGTCAAGTGACATAAGCAGCTGTTATCACTATTTTTTGGATGGGAAACCGAGGTGAGAACAATACATGTTCCCAAAGACATATAGGTACATAGAAAAAAGACAAAATTCAAATCTTAATATACATCTGAAGAGTCAGTAGAAACTGAATTAAAAGACCTTTTTTTTTTAAGCTGAGTATATATAAACCTCAAAAAACACCCCAAAACTAACAACCATATTTTGCAGTTTAGGATGCATGCAATATTTCTATTATTATTCTTTACATCATAACAAAAATTATAAAATGGTCTAGAAATAGTTCAGTACTTGCATGAATACTGTTAACTCCAGAGACAATCAAATGCTTAGCCTCTAAGCTTGTAAGGCAACAAAGTCAGGCAATCAAAAACAATGATTTACAATATTTCTATTTAAAGTCTGAACCCATGTTGAGGGGGACTATCTTAACTATAGCCCAGAGGCCTTTCTGTTTGACTCATGTCAAACATAGATAAAGACTTAATGACTAAAGTGAAATTTCTAAACAAACATTTTACTATTTTAAATAAATATTGTTGTAATAATTTTTCTACTTGTGATATAGTAAAAACAGTAACGGAGAAGATAATATGCTGAATCACAATGCTAGGAATTGCTCTTTGATAGGAGAGTGAAAAACATCCTAATCCAATAAAATTATACAATATCTGAGACCTCAAAATAATCTAGAGGAGGATAGGGAATGGGGAGGAGAGAATAAATGGTGTTAGAGATGAAACAAATTGTCTATGAGTTGGCAGCTGCTGAAGATGGGTAAATTATGTATGAGCATTCACTATACTACTTACTTCAGTGTTTAGATTTTATTGTAATTAAATACATATATAACTATCAACCTTAATAAATGCTGCATTTTGCCTCTTGACATTCAGATACCACTACGAATTCAAAATAATGATCGGAACTCCTATATATATTGAGGCTTGAGAAGAGTCATCCTGTATTCCATAAGCCTTGCAGGCTAGCATAAACTATTAGGTTATGTTTGAGAACACATTCCCTCTATAAAAATTAATAAGTAAAAAAATTAGTGAATTCATCTACCTTATTAGGAATTACTAAAATTCAAAATCCAGCAATGCTTTGGGTCAACACAGAGTTTTCTACCTTCCCTCGTGACCTTATATGTATATAAATAGCCACCATAATGTTTGTAGTCTTTCCTTTCCAGAGGATTCAAAACCACCTTCAGAAAATCTACATATACACATAATTGTCAGTAGCTCAAAGTTTAAAGGAGGGGTTTGAAAGAGAATACGATGACCATGCACCTCTATGCTTTAAAGGCCCCAAGCGCTTTTCAAGGCTACAATTAAACATGGCTTGTTGTAGACTGACTGATAGAGGGGATCTGAATTATTCCCTAGCTGGTACTGCATTAAACCATTTTTCACTAGAATTCCTTTTTCCAGACAGAGCAATACAAGCTCTACCGCCAGGTAAATGTCCTGGGAGAGACTGTCCTATCACGTAACAGATTAGGAAGTAAATTTTCATTTCAGAGGAGTCCTTGGAGGAATATTTTAATTTTGCTTCTGCAAACACACATAGTATATCCAGTTCCCTTCTAAAAATTTCCCTCTCTCTCTCTCACACACACACAAACACATACACACACACACACACACACACAGTCCATAATCAGGCTCTAGTTTAAAATGCACCCAGTTGAAGATGAGTAATGAATAACAATGCACCTCATCATCTGCCTGCCGTAACCGGGCAACAGCATAACGCCTCACTGTTGGATTGGTGTAATGAGAGGACAACAGCTCCAAGGAATCCTCTACATCCATTGGCTTCCATTTTCCCAGAAGTTCCAATGCCTGTTTGGCCTCCTGGGGTAGATCCCAATTAACACATTTCAAGAACTTCGTCAAAGCCTAAAATCAGAAAAGGTTTAAGAATTAGAAACAACAGCTTATTCTGGGATAGGAAGGGTCAAGGGTGACTAGACAGAGCTCAACTTGGACTTGATGGCAGAGTCACAAAGTCAACGACTGACTCCTTACATAAACACTTTGTTTAGTGTTTAGCATACACACAATCCTAGAAAAACACTGCAGAACAAGGAAAAAAAAAATCATGTTCCTTGTAACTATGTTTTTTTCAGGTCAAACCACTATGAATTTTTAAATTTTCTTCAGCTTTTCTTCATTTTGCTTTTGTTATTTTAAAACACTGCAGACCTCAAGACAGGGAAATAGTTGATGCATGTCTCACGAACTCTGAGATACCTTAGAGAAAACCTTCATTTTACAACATCGACATGTGAGACATAAGAGATTGCAGCCAGTGAATGAGAGTCCAAAGTCAAGAAGGGCAGAACTCCATTCCTGAACACCTCCCAGAGTCAATGGTTTTCCTAGATATGCACATACAAGGACTCAAATGAAGTCAAATATGTATGTCTCTTTTACACAGGGAAGTAACTATTGGGGAATTAGTGTTTAATGGGACAGAGTTTCAGGTTAGGAAGGTGAAAAATTCGGGAGATGGATGATGGTGAGAGTTGCACAACAATGTGAATGTACTTAGTGCCACTGAACTGTACAGTTAAATATGGTTAAAATAGTATGTTTTATATTATGTGACTTTTACCACAATAAAAAAAAATTAAAAAAAGAAAAAGACAAAAATTCCACAGAAACAATAATAAAAATAAATAAATACATAGAAGCTCCAGCTTCTGTATATATATTCTGATTCAGCTGGCTGTTTGCAGAATCATTCTGGAGCCTCACTTCTTTAGAAAGGTAGCGAAGTCTTCATAAGACTGTTGGGTAAGTAAACTACCTTTGAGCATATCATTAATGGCTGCATAACAATAAATGTTCTTTAAAGAAAGGTTTATACCTGTTTTCCATAAAAAGCAGTCCCTATTGCCAGATCTCCCTACTGGCAACACTTTCCTGGCTGATCCCAAGACATTTTCTTCTTTCTCTTCCTCTATGAATTCATCTCTTGAACAAAGATAACTTCAAAAATTTAAATTCCTGCTCTGTCCAATTAAAAATATTTTCATTAGTAAACTAATCAAGTTCTCAAAAAATGTTCATTTGGACAATAAAACACAATTACTCGTTAGTATGACATAAAATGAATCTTCATTCCCATTCCCTAACTTACTCTTAATTTAACTAAATTAAGGAAAAAGGCACTATGGAGATGATCTATCCAGTGCTCAAATTTGTATATAATCTCAGTGAAGTGGCTTGCCCATCGTCACAAAATGGTGACAGGCTAGACCCAGAATCTAAATCCACTGACCCTCAGCCCATGCATGTTACACCAGATGGCTCCTCCTTATCATTAAGGTACTGCATCTCCTACTTAGCTAGGCCCATGCCCCTTGGAGCCATTACTCCACCAACACTTATTTCCTAAATCTGTTGTAGGAAAAATAATGGGGTGCAAGAGAAGGGTCACGCCCCAGGTCTTGAGTGAGTCCCTGGGACTGGCCACCTAGTGAG